>NW_020273076.1:4325407-4326575 GCF_003268045.1 Sipha flava
AAAAAAAACAAATTTTCAATCATTTAACGTAATATAAAGACACGATTAAATCATAGTCGAACGATAGACCTAATAAACATAGGTGTGAACAACAGAATTCTAAAAAGTATTGTATATATACTTTTTATATCCGATTGTGTTTATAAAAATATCATTGATGTCAATCACGTTGCTTTTTATTTTTTGGTAAGACGAATAAAAATTTATATAATTAACAAATTTTAAAAACATGTACAGTGGAAAGAAAAAAGGTAAAACTTACCGGGTTTTCTTATTTACATTACATCACAAAAGTTTTAATTTCCTTTCGTCCAAGTGTAACGACTGATGTTGTAACACTCATAACTAAAACCGAAAAAAATAACATTCAATAAGCAGTGGAACGAAAAAGTTTCAAAATGTAATATATACCTAGTACTCGTTATTTTATAGCTGTGAACGTTTTGAACAGTATCGTTAGTACCGAAGACCCTTTGAATTCAATTCCTTTCCATTCAAAAAAAGTATAAATAAATCAAACAACAGCTATCTCCCTATATCGTTTGGCAAAACAAATCGTATTGAACGTACTTAACGCTGATAAAAAAACAAACTATATTTTAAACGTATTATGTTTTCTTCGTTTCACAGCTGTGTGTAAGCGTTCAATAATAACGTTACACATCAAATCAACATAAATAAAGAAAAACGGATAAATAATTTTCGGTAAAACAAATCGAATATGTAATAACATATATTAAGTTGCTGGATGAAACTTTTGGACAAATATTTCTATACGAAAAACTGTTGACAGAAAAACAAATAATTTTGTTGAAAACAACATTGCTAAACCATAAGGTCCTTTGCTTCACTCAGAATCTAAAATAGAAATACATTATGGTTATGAGCAGGCCCTATTATTTGAACAATTTCGGACTGCACACTTGATTTTACTCAGGGTTGACATGTTTTAAACATTAAGTTTAAAACATGTTTTAAACATTTAAATTAATCAAACATGGTTTTGTTTAAAACAAATGATTTAAACAGCAAAAAAAAAATCATTCATTTAAAACATTTTTTGTTTTTTTGTTTAATAAATACTAGAATTATGTTTAAGATTGATATCATTCACTTTTGTAAAAAATGGTTTTATCTACTGCAGTTGGATTTTCATCACAGATTTTAA
>NW_020273076.1:4341546-4352387 GCF_003268045.1 Sipha flava
GTTAAAAGTCTAAAAGCATGTGAGCATTAAAAATGAATTTACATATTGAAGAAAGGTGGTCTTCTCTTATTACATTTCAATAATTATATGTACTTAATTACTCAGTCTCAGGGAAAATTCAGGAAATAATTTTGAGGGGAGGATTAGTTTGGATAAAACTCATGAGAAACTTTGAAATAAATAATATATTTTTAAATCAGATAATTTATTTTTAAAATTTTACATGATATTTTGGTGTCCCCAAGACTGTCTTGCTTTTACTCGTAATATTACTAAAATCTTGGTTGTAGGTAGCTACTTGCAGATTACATTGATGTAATTTTTTAACAATATGGATTTCCTGTGTATTTTCATATTATTAAGGAAATATAGGTATATCTTTATATAGGTACACATTACAATTTGTAATATAATGGTTTGAATATATAAATTTACATTTATATCTGAACAGTATTGAATATGGGCTATATATATTTTACTAAAATGTAGTATATCTTTTTAAAAAATGTCAATGATTTAAAATGGCGGGTGGTAAGAATTGAAAGCCCAGTCTTAAAATTAATCAGTAAAAGCTCTTCATAAAATTTTCCATATAAGTAAAAATAAATTTGATGAAAGTTATGATTCACTTGGGACTAATTAAAAATTTAAGTAGCATTCACCAAGTACTGATTTTGGATATACCATATACCAACCTATTAATTCTGTAATAGCTCATGTCGAGTGTCATATGCATAAATAAATAAATTAATTTAAATTAATAAAAAAAACTTATTTTCTTTTTAATTCATAAAAAATACATTTTATTCATATTTCTTGAATATGTAGATTTGTTTATAATACATGTAATTTGAAAAAAAAATTTTAATAACTTATAACAAGAATTATTTACAGATTAAATTAATGAACAATATTTTTAATAATTAAAAAATAATAAATATAAATCATTATTCCAAAATAAAAATTCAATAAACCTAAAAATAGTTATTTCTCAAAACAGATTTAATTTCTTTAAGTGCATATTCTAAATATTTAATAAATTCAGGATCACAGCCATGTAAACTAATTGTGCTAAAACTGTATGTATGGAAAGCATTGTTTTTGATAAATGTTACAGTATTTATTATTGGGCACAGTAATACTTTACTATGATCAGGAAAGTTAATCTAAAAAAAAAAATGTTCAATAACTTCAGCAGAACAAAATTGTTACATATATTATTAAAACAAACTTGTAGTGTTCCATTGGTAAGTTGCATAGTAACTGAGTCATCACATCTATGCCACCAATATATATGTGGAGGACGACTCGATTTATTGATATCTTTAGCTAATATATCTGTACCAGCTTTCATAAGATTATCATTCATGTATTTCTTAAAGTACTTTAATAACTTAATTTTCTTATTTAATTTCATTGGTGTATTATCGATGGTATAATATTCTTCAGAACCGTTTTTTTCTATGTAATGTACATCTCTAAAATGTTGAATTAATATAATTATAGTTATAAAATATTTAATATTATATTTAATATTAATAATTAATATTTAATTTAATATTATATAATATATTTAATAATATTTCTTACTTCAAATTAGCTAATAGTATAATTTGAGTAAAATCATTAAACATAACACTAACACAATCATCAGATAATTCATAACCAAATCCATATTTATCAGAATAGTCAACCCATTTACTGACCCAAATAAAAGGTTGAATAACAGGATCAGTAGATTCTTCTAAAATGTACAACCAAGTACAATATATTATAATGAATAATATAAAAAAATCATTTTCTTTAATGTATACTTAGATTTTGTATTCCTTTTTTTGATGATTTACAATTCAAAATAGTTTTCAATTCTTTTTCAAGAAAAATCATATTATTTTTGCTGTTAATAAAAGATACTTCATAATTGACAGGAGACATTTTAAATTTATTCTTAGATACATTTGTTCTTGTTGGTTTAATCACTAGATTTTGAGGTACTACAGAAATGTTAGTCTCGGTAAGTTTTGGACTTTTGCATTCTAGAAATTAAAATAAATACTTACATCAATCTTATAATATTTGGAAAATAATTAGAAGTTATATAATTTATAGGTACCAACTAAAGGTCTACGATTAAATACTGATTCTCTATAGTTAATAGAATCAAATAGTGGAGCCATTTTAAGACAAAGTGTTGGCAAAATATAAGGCATACAACCATTTGTAAAAAAAATCTGCTTTCATTATTTCGGAAACACTAGGACGTTGTTTAGGGTTGAATTGAAGCATTCTATTAATAAGAATTCTAGCATTCTTATTTAAATGAGAAGGTATATTATAGTCACAACGTATAATTCGAGAATATGTTTCTTTTAAAGAGCTCGATTCAAATGGTGGTTTACCAACTAATAACGTAAACCTAAAAATATAACAAATTTTCAATAGTTAAAAGTATTAAAAAATAATTTTTAATCACATACATAATACAACCAATAGACCATATATCAACTTCAAAACTATGACCGGTTTTATTAAGAATCTCTGGAGCAATATAATTTGGGGTACCACATAATGTACTATAAAAAAGATAATAGTGTTTTTAAATGTATAAAACTATTCTATATAACAATTGCTTAGTACACATGCATTATAAGACATGAGATTTTAGAAGCTATAAGAGGACTTAGATAGTTAATGCACTAAGCAATTGATAATCTAAAACAAGCATTACTATTTTTTTTTGTCCCTTATATTCAATTTTTGTAGCTAAACCCAAATCGCCTATTTTCACTTCCATTCCATCACTTAAAAATATATTTCCCAATTTTAAATCACGATGAACAATGCTTTGTTGATGTAAGTATAATGCACCTTCAAGAATTTGATAAATAAAATAACGAGTTTCAGGTTCGGTAATAGTCTTTCTTCTCCTGTATACATAAAAAATAACAAAAAAACACATTTATTCTAGTAGAAGTTATAAATATTTTAAGATAAATAATAAGAAATATAAAAAATTTTAAAATATTATTATTTAGTTTATTTATTAGTTAATTTTATTACTGATCAAAACTAATATTATGAAATATAATAACCAGGGCTGTAGAGAGAAAAACCTGAACCCGGGGGTATATCTTAATTTTTTTCTGCAGTGTTTATTAAATTCTTATCATTAATTGTGTTTAATTTTTAATAATTTGTAATTCTTTAATTTCCGGGCCCGGGGTAATCATCCCTTTCACCCCTGCTCGTCAGGCTTTA
The DNA here is from genome assembly GCF_003268045.1 of Sipha flava. Classification (NCBI taxonomy): domain Eukaryota; kingdom Metazoa; phylum Arthropoda; class Insecta; order Hemiptera; family Aphididae; genus Sipha; species Sipha flava. The sequence goes on from NW_020273076.1 coordinate 4,344,805, forward strand.
AGTTGGTAGTATTAAGGAAAAGTAGTTTCAAAGAATAAGTAAGGAATAGAAGTAAATATGGATTGATGAAGTAGAGAGAAAGGTCTGAAGTATTGTGTAATAAGATGTCAATAACATTAAAAGGTATTTATAATATAGTAGTTTGACTAGCAGTATTGAATAATGGACATTACAATAGGATTAATGTAGTAGAGATGAGAATAGATATTGAAGTGACTAAGAAGGATAAGGTAAGAAATTAATATTTGAAGGATATTTTAAGAATAGCACCAATCAAGGAAATAATGAGAAAGAATAGGTTGAGATAATTAAAATAGTTTGGGTTACCATAAATATTTTGTTGAAGTAATTGATATAATTTAACAATGAATCATATAATATATTTAATAATCATAGTCTACTGTGTCATGTTGACGTATAACTTTTTTGTTTTGACTCCAAGAATTATGAAAAAAGAGAGTAAAGTACTCATACAGTATAGATATAGGTAGTAGATATTCGTTAAAAAAAAAAGTATCCAACCAAAACTCCTTACTTATGGAGTTCCATCATAGATCTCTTTTGGCAAAGTTCCAGTACAATATAAACAAAATTATCATCCTCAAAAACACTATGAAGAGAAACAATGTTTTTGTTTTTTAACATCTTGTGAATACATATTTCTTGAGAAATTTTATCTTTGTGATTATTTTTTATTATATGCTTTTTAGAAATAATTTTTCCAGCAAATGACTCCTTGGATTTTGTTTCAACAATTTCATAACATTTTGCGAAACCACCCTGAAATAAAACTAGTTTATTATTTTTGGGAAATTTATATGGTACATTATACATTATATATTTTAAACCAAAGTTTGAGCACAAACAAGATTTTAAATCATGTTCGACCGTTCGCAAGCTCAACTAGAGGGGGGGAGCACTCGGGTATTTGTCCCCGGGGCCCGGGCATCCTCAAGGGCCCAGAAGAATAACTGCATTAATTTTATAAAAGATTTTTCTAAGTGGTGCAACGTACAAATAAATATCTGTACGTTGTATCAATATGTTATTACGTCATGAAATAACATATGTAGGAATGTATATGTAGGTACTCATTTATTTATTATTTTTAAACTATTGAGTTGCCATTTATTGATTTTTATCTTTTTTATTGTTGATTTTTCCATTGATATTGTGATTAAAAGCCTAGTTAAAACTATCTTAATTGTATTCTACGTAATGCGATAAGAATTATTTCAGCATGCCGTCAACCTCTCTCCTCACCCGTACTTACGATTACAATGATGTGTGATGTACCTTCTTTTTTTTTATATATATATATTAAGAAAGACAATTTATAATCTGTACACAATAATTACAATAAGCAAATTAGATAAAATAAAAAGAATAAAGTAACATGAATATCGTGTTAAGGAAGAAACCCAATGGTAATACCTCTTTAACTAATTTAATAGGTCTCTACACCATTTACGTTTTAGTCTGCGTGGCGGGTTTTTTGGGAGGGTAAGGGAGGACATATTTGATATTAATGTATTGCTATGCATGTTTAAATGTTGGTGGAAACGTTTATACATTGTTTTGGCTAGTTCAATATTAGTTAATATTTTTAAGTCGTTGTGCAAAGTAGAGTTTGAAACGTACCAGGGGGGCTTTGGTTACTAACCTTAGCGTAATTGATTGAAAAGCCTGAATTGGCCTGATGTTCGAGAGCTTTGCTGGACCCCAGATTGCTATTCCATAAGACCAGACTGGTCTTATGATTGACTTATATATAATAAATTTGTTTTGGAGTTTAGGAGTGGTCGGAGGAGGTGAAGTCTGTTGTTCGATGATTTTCTTTTTTTCTTTTAGGTGGGGCCCCAGGTTAGTCAATTATCACATTATCAAGTGTTATGCCTAAGTACTTGATTTTGGTTTGGATAGGGATGGGGGCGTTGTTCATAATTAATTGAGGGCACTCACAGGAAGATTGTTTTAACGTGAAAGTAACTTGCATACATTTTTTCGTATTAATTTTTATTTTCCATTTTTTGGCCCATTCTTAAATTTTGTTAGCATGATTCTGGAGTTCAGCTGAAGCTGGTTAAGATTTGAAATGGAGGAAAGAATAGCTGTGTCATCAACGTATATTGCTAGAAGGGTGTTATTAGATTGAGGGATGTCTGCTGTAAATACATTATATGGATCAGGGGATAGATCACTATCCCGTAGAACTTCAGCATATATTGGGTGAATTGATGAAATATCGTTACCCTGTCATACGACAAACGAACGATTTTGTAGGTAAGATTTGATAATAAGATAGTAGGGAGCTGGCATGAAAAGTTTTAATTTGTATAGTAAGCCAGACTTTATCGAATGCTTGAGCAATATCTAAAAAAAGTCTGGAACAGTATTCTTTATTTTCGAGAGCAGTTGAGATTTCATCAGTAAGACGATGAACTTGATGAATTGTTGAGTGCCTGTTACGAAAACCAAACTGATTATTCGGTATGATATGGTTGTTTTGAAGGATGGGACGTAATCATTTCAGGAGGGCCTTTTCAAAAAGTTTACCAAGGACTGGAAGTAAAATTATGGGACGGCATGATGAAGATAAGTGTTTAGGTTTATTTGGTTTGTGTACAAGTATAATGACTGCAAATTTCCAGATTTTAGGGAAGTGGGAGAATCTTAGCATAGAATTATATACGTGGGTAATCAATGATAAAGTTTTGAGAGACAGATTTTTCAGAATTTTGTTTGTAATGAGGTAATTTCTAGGTGCCTTGCCGGGAGGTATTTTTTTAATTATATACCGAATTTCATCAGGAGAGATAGGTTTTGCAGGTAGCGACATAGGTAGCGAAGCTGATAGAAATTGTTGAATTTCAATAATTGTGTCGTTTTCGGGATCGGTGCACGAATAAGGTTGGAATGTTTCAGCTAATTGAGAAACGAAAATGTTAGCTTTGTCTTTATCTGTAATAACTAGTTGCCATTTTCTTGTCGGAGAGGTGAGATTTTTTCTCTGTGTCTGGTGAGCCTTATTGTTGCTTTCTAGAGACAGCAGTTATTTGATTGTAAAGATTTCATGTATAATTAGTGATGTACCTACTATAATTTGTGTAAAGTGTTTACAAGTTCATAAATATATGACGAATCGATGAACGTTGCGACTTGCGTTTTGTGTTTTGTGTATCAGTATCGACATTCGGCAGTATCATTATATAGAATTGTTTGTTGTTTTTGTTCTTGTGGTTAAATGGCATACCATTACAAGTCAGGAGCTCAAAAAACGAAAAGAGTGAGAAGATAAATTTAAAAAATCCCGGAAAAATTAATCGACTCTTGAGGATTTTTGTACGAAAAAATCAAAGACAGAAGATATCGAAGCTAGATCATCAGTGTCATGTGGTAATTGCTATTATTTAACATTTGTAATTAATACAGAATGGTATACATAATTATTAGGACTAGGATTTATATTCAGGGTGAAAATCAAATGGGAACCTTTATTATTTTTTTCTCCATAATAATATTGTGAAGTTATTTTGAAAGAAATTTTAGGGTTTAATATTTGATTTTAAGATTTTAATAATTGTACAAGTATAACAGAGGCAGCGGCGTGCGGTTCATGTACTGACGTGCTGTTTGGTTGCGCGTGCGATTTTAATTAGTGCTCACCATTACACGGGTACACGTGTTCTTATTTGAAACGGGATTAAGGTCCGTGTAAATAAAATACACGTGTATTTGTAAATATCCGTTCACCCGCATTACTCGTGTATTTTATTCTCCATGTTTTTGTATTGTAATAACAGAGATTTCTCTATTATTAATATTAAATTTCTTTAAAGCAATTGTATTATGAATTTTTTTATTATTTGTTAAAAAATCTAAAATTTATTTTGTTGATTAATTAAAAACTCATTTAATATATAAATAGTATTATCAGTGCCCAACAAGAGTAGTATTGAAATAAACTAACCCAGTGGTTCTTAACGGGGACGGTACCGCCCCCTTGGGGGCATTTCGGTCTCTGGGGGGCGATAGTTTTGAAGGGGGCGGTGAGCTTTATCAAACTCGGAGATGAAAAATAATAGAATTTATTATTATTATATAACAACATTACAAATAATTGAACGTGAAATCAGAATAGTTGTAATTGCGACAATTGCGTACGCTATGCAACGGCATACGGCATGTTATCTAATCGTATTTTACGTATCGGGAACGTCTTGTTTATAATAGATTTATTTTTTACATTTTCAACCATAACTGGACTATTGTATACTGTACTTTGCACTCTTGCAGTACGTGATTGATATCGTTACAGTGAACGTCGCATTTTCGAATAAACTAGTGCGTTTTTTCTGACAACACTAATAAATATTTTTATAATGAGTGATCATAGTGCAAAAAAAGAAGTGCCGTCAGTATTTAGTAGAGTGCCTAAAGTTTGGTTTTATCGCATCACCACTTAATATACAGTTACCGTTGTGCCTTATATGTGAAAAAAACATTTTCGAATGAGGAATTAAGCCATCAAGAATGAAAGATTATTTATCAAAAATTCATTCCGATAAACTGGAGAAACCGCTTTCGTTTTTTCAGGCTCTTAAAGCAAAAATTGAAAAACGGTCTACTGTGAATAGTTTATTTAAAAAACAAACATCTGATCTTGATAAAGGACTTGTCGCTTCGTACAAGGTATCTTTATTGATAGCAAAAAAACAGTAAACCTCATTCAATCGGTGAAACTCTTATTTTACCAGCTCTCAAGGAAATAATCGATACTATGCAAGGAGAGGGTACTAGCAATAAGATGATTAAGTCAATTCCTTTGAGCAATGACACTGTCTCCAAAATAATTGATGAAATGGCAGATGACATCGAAAACAAACTTATAAATTATTTAAGAGAAAAAAATTTTACACTACAGATTGACGAATCAACTGTGACAGATAATAAAGTTATATTACTAGCTTAATGAACGTAAAGAAATCGTCGAGGAATTATTGTTTGCTACAAGTTTGATCACTGATACCAAAGGGTTGTCGATTTTTCAAGCGGTGGAGGAATATTTTATCAAAGAAAATGTCCCCTTGACAAATATTATTGCATGCGCAACGGATGGCGCTCCTTCGATGACCGGTCGTCATGTTGGATTTATAGCCCACCTAAAAAAAGCTATCCCAGGTGTTATTTGTGTTCATTGTGTTATACATTGCCAACATTTAGCTGCAAAAACTTAAGCGGTGTGCTGCACGAAACCCTTCAATTCGTCATAAAAGCTGTAAACAAGATTAAAGCAAGTTCACTCAATGACTGCATGTTTCGAGAACTTTGTCATGATAATGATGAAGATTTTGAAAGATTACTTTTGCATACTGCAGTAAGGTGACTTTCCAAAGGTGTGTCGTTTTTTACATTATTTGACTCTATCATTGAATTTCTCGATAAAAATGATCCTGTCTTAAAAGAAAATTTGAAGCAACGAAAAATTGGGATTGGGTACCTTACAGATATTTTTGAAAAAATGAATGAAGTCAATTTGAAGCTTCAAGGGAATAATATGAACTTTATCAAAGCCAAAGGAATAATTTCCTCATTCGTTTTTAACTTAGATCTTTACAGAACAAACGTAAATCGTCAAGAACTAATTCAGTTTCCGAATCTCAAGTCATGTTCAGACGCAAATGGTTTAATTCCAGAAGACAAAATTCTAATTTTCACTGATCATATTTTGCATCTCAAAAATGACATGAATTCAAGATTTCAAGACCTACTTGAGTTACAAATCTGTAATTGGATTTTAGATCCAATTTCGTTTGAATCTGTGAAAGATCTCGAACCTCATTTACAAATGGAGTTTATCGATCTTAACACGACTATGAGGCACAACTTGTTTTTAAGCAGGTCGGTTACGAGCTTGCCTGGATCAAGCTTAAAGACACTTATCCACAACTATAGCAACAAGTTAAATTGTTGCTTCTCTCTTTCCCGTCAACGTATCTAGTTGAAAAAGGATTCAGCGTTGTTGTTCAGCTTTTGATGAAACAAAGAAATCGGTTGGACATTTGCAATAAAGGTGATCTACGTTTAGCTTTGACCAATATCAAACCAGACATTGTTACATTAGCAGCTACTCATCAGGCTCAGGGCAGTCATTGATAGGTATAATTTGTATATTTTATAATTTTTTTTTTATAGTTCAGTAAATCTTTTTTGTATAGTTAAGTATTAAATTGTTTTGTTAAGTGATGTAAAATATAACCATAACTATTTAAAAATAACAGTTTTTACTTTAATAGTTTAATTAATAATGTTATAATATACTGATAAATAAATAAATATACAAATATTTATATATTTATAAGAAGAAAATTTGATTTTGCACGAGGGGGGGCGTTAGCAATTAGTTATTACGATAAAGGGGCGCTGAACTAAAAAAAGTTAAGAACCACTGACCTAACCGAATTCAAATATTTGAATACGTCCAGACCATTCCAGGTGATTTTGAGTCTAATAAGTGGCTGAACCATTATGGCTGAGTGTATTGCTTATTCGAAGTCTGCATAAATTATATTTGGTGCAAAATGTAATGGATTACGAAGTAAGATTAATGCTAACATGAATAAAATTAATTTCCAACAATTAATTTTAAGGTGGTATTTACAGATAAGATATCGATGATAATCGAGATTATCTACGAGTTTATCACCAAACAATATTCACAGTTGCTGAAAAACCCATGGCCCGAGATAACCGCGGACGAAACTAGGATATGTCGTGACAAAACCACGGATACAACTCGGACAAAATATCAATTAGGGACGCAATTCTTATGCGCCGGAGCGATGGCATATATAGAAAACATTTTATATAAATTATGATAGAATGAGTCAAAATATTAAGTAATTATAAGTAGGCATTGATTAAATATACATAGATAGCCCATAGCTATACGCAATATGGAAACACGTAAATTAGTACGGATTATGTGACAATAGATAGCGTTGGTAAATTCTAAATTGTACACAATACACAAACCGGTAGAATAAAAATAAACCGCGATAAGAAGAATTCCAAGAATATAAATTAAATTGAATATTGTTATTTACAAATTCCATTTGAATATACATGTATATTTAATCAATGCTAAATCTGAATGGCTAATCATATAATGTTATTTTATTTTCGAATATTATGGTTTACTCATGGCACTACTATGATGATTGCTAAATAAAGTGAAGTTTAAAATGTTAATTTAAAGTAAAATAATTATTTTTTTCAAATAATAATTTTTCAGAAGCAACTCAAGCACACTAAGGAACATTATTGATTTATTTTATATTTAATCAATGAGAATACACACATCGTAGTTATTTTATATTTCATTAATGAGAATATAGGTACCACAATAGATTTAGGATCTAGCAAAATATTTTTATTTTAAACAAAACAACTTAAAAACTTATATATCCATCTAAAATTATTGATAATAAATTTTAAAAAGACTGTGGTTTTACACTTTTACAAATTAACAAACACATAGATACATTATTTTATAATCAAAAATTAAAACAAAAGTAAACACA
>NW_020273076.1:4352787-4357548 GCF_003268045.1 Sipha flava
CTAATAATCAGTTGATACACAAATTAAAGAAATGAGGATCAAATCTTTAAAATCTTAAGTTTAGCAACTGTTTGATTTTTATTATTTTTAGACTTCCAATTAAAATCTCTAAACAATTTACAGTTGATCAAATGTAAAATAATGAACTCTAGATGAGGTTGACATTCAGTTTTGAAATTAAAATAAGATGGAACTAGTTTTTTGTAAATTATTCTTTCAATAGTTTTTCCGATTTTATTCATAAATGGTTTTTCAGCTACTATATTACCTAATATTAATTGACAATCTGTAATGAATTTTCTAAAATTATCGGTTGGTTTTTTTAAATAAAAATTTTCTGATTTTATGTCGTAGTTTTTACAAAATATTAAATAGTCCGTTTGTTTATTATAGTTTACTGGGTCTAAAGTTAACATTAAATTTTGACAATCAACACAATTAAATTTTTTATAACATTTTTTTCTTAAGTAACCACTAAAATAACTATCTGAGCAAACAGAAAGAGTCACGATAGGCTTAACTAAATTTTCATTTCTTTTAGCCAGTGGTGATATTGAAGAAGAAGAAAGACTAGAGTCGGATTGTTCGTCTTCTTCATTAACGGTAGAGTCATCAGTTGGTCTGATAATTGTATTTGTATCAAACTCAAACATAACATTACGATCGTCATCTGCTTCACAATTTGACAATGCAGATGGTTTCATCAATTGTATATTAGATAACATTTTAAAAGTAGTTCTAAATGCCTTTGCTGTAGGGTTTGTGTTATAACCACCTCTTTGGCGAAAAACGGAAAATGTATTTTCAATTACATCTTGATTTAATCGCGCCGTTAACAAGTATTCAAAACCTAATTTTGATTGTTCTTCATAAATATTAATGACCGCGTTAATTGTCCATTCTAATCCGTCAAAACTGTATGGTCTAGAATGGCCACTGCATTTTTTTAGACTTTGGCACCATGTTTTTGCACTTTCTAAAAATTCGAGTTGTTTAGGTCTCTCTTTTGATATTGCACACATGTAAGGATTTGAACTGTACAACGATCGACTATTTAAACAGTCAAAAAGATTATTAACAAATGTAATAAACTCAGCAGTAAACAATGCTGAAGATGATTTAAGTTCGCCAGTGTTTATACAAGTTTTAATTGCTGCACTCATTGTATTGCTAAATATTTGTAAAGCCAGTTTACAGCTCATTTTTTGAAATGGCCCGGGATTAATATGACTGTCCGTTATTTTAAGAAGAGCTCAACTTGAAGTACTTTGTTTATCAATTAAATATGTTTGTTTGATGTCCGAAAATGAAACTTTATTATCTAAACAAATTATATCGCTTGATAATAAATTATTTCTTAAATTTTTAAAAAGATGTGGTACGTCATATATGGCAAAAATTTTTATATTATTAACTATAAACCATGGTTTCTCTTTTGTTAGATTAAGTTTGTTAAAAGCAGACCTGTTATTCGGGCCTTGATCACATACTATAGCTCTAACTTTTAACCCACAGTTCATTAATTGTTGTACATGATCAACAATCAGCTTACTCAAAATAGTTGCTTTCATTGATGTAGCTGAAAGAAAATATGAAACAGGCATTTTCCAGCTAGAATACATGCCTCTAATTAAAAAAACCATAGCTTGAGTAGCTAATGCGTTACTACATCTTTTTGTACCCAAATCTTCATATCCTTCAACGACATCTAAATATTTGGAGTACTCTAAGAACTTTTTAATTTTCATTTCGTCAAAGACTAGAGTACAATATTTTTCTTCATCTGACATTGAACCAACTTTTAACGTAAGTTGTTTTAAAATATTTGAATTTAAGCCTGGCTTAAATTTATTAGAACTAATTAAACGTCTAATTGTACTGACCCCTGGTAGATTAATTTGTATGTTTCTTAAAAACTTATAGGCTGACGGAGATTTGTAATAGTTTAAGAGCAAAATTTCGTTCATCTTTTGACCAGGATTTTTTTGATATTTTACCTCTCATAATTTGCATATTTACTAATATTTGAGCATCTTTTGATGGAAAACGCAAGGATTTTGTTACATTGTGAGAACGAAATAAATGACGAGCGTTACTTAAACTTTTACGGAGCTTTGATATTGTCGAACGTTTACTTTTTAAATTTTTTCTTAAATTTTTAAGTTTCTCTATTTCCTGTTTAGAATCCTCGTTTGTATTCGCAAATAACTGAACTGGTTTAAATTTGAGAGGACTAGGCATATTAATTGAATTTTGAATTAAATGTTGTGTTTTTGGAGTAAGAATTGGTGTTGTTTGTTCTGATACACGAGAAGAATTTATTTTAGTCGGTGTTGGAATATAAATCGATTTTGTGGGAGAGTATTGCTTTGAAGTTGACATTGAAGGTGAGTTATGCTTTAAAATTTTAGATGAATACGTATTTATTGGAGTGCGGACGTGGAATAAAGCATTTTCTCGATAAGGTATTGGAATGGCTGATTTTTTTAAATATTTTTTAATATCATTGTTGAAGTCAAAATCTTGAAAATGATTCATACATATATGTTTTTTATACAAATCAACAGTTTCTAAATGAATGAGGTCGACATTGCCTAAAAGTGTTTTATTTAATTTTTAGAGTAGTTTGAAATATTGTAAAATTATAAAAATAATATTTAAAAAACGTTTCGAGTAGGTATCTAACAACATTTTTTTTATAACTTTATATATATATATAGTATAATATATATGACTATATTTAAAATATATTTTACCTGAATTTATAACCCATTGTTGTTGAAGTTTTGGGTTTTTTGGAAATCGATAGAGCTTAAGACCAATTACGGTTCGTCCACTTTTACCACAGTTGAAATATAAACACTTGTGTCCACTTTTTCGAGACATTTATATAATTATTATAGACGCACACCACCAAAACGTTTAAATTAATTAAATAACAAATGTTAAAGTATTTTCTACTGTGCAGAAACAAGATAGTAATATTCATGAACCACAATGACGTATCACTACAGAAGTACAGACACGTATTTATCAGTATTACAAAATACGTTACGTTTTAAATGTTTGTTTTGTTAAAAATAAATAGTATATTTGAAAACTATTTATATACTGTGATAACGAGTTAATACCCATTTATAACACATATACAGCACATAATATTCATAAATAGTAATATCATCGTTTTAATAGACTAAATATGAATCAACCAATGACAATATTAAAATTCTATTTTAAGATATATCATGAATAACACCTTGTTCATATTTTATACACTATATTTATAAATTGTACACTTATATTATCATGTTTAATTCACTCATTGCGCTAAATTTACATTTTTGCAATTTTGAATTGTGTCATTAATACAAAATATAACCTTTTTTCGAAAATTGTCTAGTAATTTTGTTATAGGTAACAGCTAAAATGATTATATATTAATTAAAAAATTCTCAGCCATGTTTAATTTATTTCAATATGAATAAATTCTTAAGATATACTTAGTCAATAGTCGTATTGTAAAGATAAATAAAAGAAAAAAAAATCTGTTGTACTTTGCAGGATTCGAAATCGGAACCCCTGGGTTCAAAGCCGTATAATATGACCACTGAACCACAAAAATAGCGCACTCTGATGTCTAGCTCCCATACTATTAGATTTCTGGCTCCCCCGGTCGGTTATTTGGAGCTTCCATACATTATCATTGTATGGGCTATCTATGTATATTTAATCAATGAAGTAGGTATAATAAAGTATTTAAGTTAAAATCATTTTTATAAGAGTGAAATATCCACTTAATTTAAAAAAATTGCCAATTTCTGTGAAATCAAACAAGATTTCATACCAATATTTGAATAATTATATAATATACCTTTAATTACCCTGAATTAATAACTAAACGGGTGTCTGATATTTACTTAACGGGTAATACATACAAGATGGTATTAAGTACACGGGTAACGGGTATTAAATACACGTGTATCAGTAAAAAATACCCGTGTATTAAAAACACGGATATTAATAGATTTAATGCACGTGTACACGTAACGCGGGTACACGTGTACTCTAATAACCGTGTATGACTACGACCCCTAGTTTTAATACATTTAACGCGTACAAATCTTCTACAAAAATTTTAAAATAATTGATTATATATATATATATATATATATATATATATATATTTACAAAACATTGTATAATGTACAGAGTGATTTCTATTTTAAACATTATTCAGTTTAAAATACTGAAATAAACTACAAAGATAAAATATTAAACCAAAACTAAAATAGTATTTTAGAATAAATAAAAAAAAAATGATGATCTTGTTGTATAATATTTTTGTAGTTTTGTACAACGAAATGATTATTATTTTATAGAAAACATATATTACGTAAAAAATTAATTTGAACTGTAATGTCAATTATAAGCGCATATAAAAAATAATTCATTTATTAATCCTTATGAAATAATGTACAATGTTTTAATTCGATTATTTCAATATTAATTTTTTTTCACTATTTCATTATTTATTATTATTATTATTTTATATTATTCATTATTTCATTTGCGATTTGCACACCTCGATAAAAATAATATACATAAGTCATACACACATTCACATATGTAGTAAATATAATTAACAATTGTAGATTTACACATAGATAACACAAATAATTGAACATATTATGATATATATACACACACCTGATATACACACACACACACACACACACACACACACACACACACACACACACA
>NW_020273076.1:4357558-4374304 GCF_003268045.1 Sipha flava
ACACACACACACACACACACACACACACACACACACACACACACACAATATTTATATATACAACATTATATAATTAAAAATCGTTTTTTGCTTTTGGCATCTAGCCCGTATTGATTTCGAATTCTCATTTTAAATTTTCTACGTCCATTTCAGAATAAAAATTTACGGATTCTAGAAGTAAAAATAACGAAACATCGAATAAAGCTATTCATACCACTGTTGAAAGTATCCAAAATAATGATTCTTCATCTCTTCACACGCATCAACACGAACTTTCGGCTGTGAAAGAAAACACCGAAAATGAAATAAATGTAGCCTCATTTCCATCTCCGATTATATTAAATTTGAAATCTAAGCCAATGAATTTAGATATTGGTATTTTCGATTCTATCAATATTACACTATTTGAAATTGAAAAAGTTGTTCGATATGGGCATGAAATTGTACGTGAAAACTTGCCAAAAGATAACTATCGCAAATTTCCAATTTTTATATTTTCATACAAATAGCCAAATGGAGAAGTAGTTGATCGAGATTGGCTGGTTTGGAGTCGATGTAAAAAAGCTTTATTTTGTTTTCTTTATCGCCTATTTAGTAAATTAGTTGGTGCCCAACGATCAATGTTGGAAAAAAATTGTATGAAAGAGTTCCTCAGCACCAAAATAACGTTGATCATAAAAATGTTATGTAGAGTGGAAATGTTTCGAAAAAAGAATTGCTGATGAATTATTGATTGAACATCAGTTATCTGATCAAATTACTTCAGAAGCTCAAAAATGGAGAAATATTTTGAAAAGAATTCTTCATGTTATTATATTTATTGGAGAAAGAGGATTGCCATTGAGAGGAGATAACTGCTTGATAAGAAATTCAAGTTATGGACTTTTATTTAAAAATTCACATTTGATTGATAAAATAAATTATTTTTTCACAAAATAGTTTTTTTTTAGGCATCTTGGAATTAATTAGTGAATATGACACCATTCTGTAAGAACATTTACTTAAAATAAAAGAAGCACAATAAATAACCAACGTTTGCAAGTTCATTATCTTTCTCCCACGATACAAAATGAGTTCATAGCTTTGTGTAGCAAACAAGATGAAAACCGTATAGTTGATAAAATCAAGGTGGCAAAATATTATTCTATAATCGTTGATGCTACGCCAGATGCCGCTCACATTGAACAAAATGCTTTTATTTTTCGTTATGTACGATATGATGATAAATCCGAGTTGTATAAAATCGAAGAGCATTTTCTATCTTTCGAAAATTGTAACCTGAAAACCGGTGCACAGATTGCTACACTCATTCGCGAAAAAATTGAAGCTCGAAGCATATCAATTTCTGATTGTCGTGGTCAGGGCTATGACAATGGCTCCAATATAAGCGGATGCTACAAAGGTGTACAAAAGCAAATTATCGACTTGAACAAGTTAGCAGTATATTCACCATGTGGCTGTCATACTTTGGATTTGTGTGGAATAGCAGCTGCTGCATGTTGTCCGGATGCAATAACTTTTTTCGGTGTGATACTACAAAAATGTTATAATATCTTTAGCAGTAGCCCACAACGTTGGGAAATTTTACTTAGAAACGTTAAGTGCTCTTTACATACTACCTCCGATACAAGATGGTCTGCTGGAGTGGACTGTGTGAAACCTTTTGTTGCCCATTTACGTGGAATAGTAAACGCCATTGACGAACTATTTTTACTAAATCTCAATACAGATTTGATAAATGATTTGAAAGGTATTAAAAAATGTATTACATCTTTCAAATTCTTATTAATGTCATCGACATGGCTGAAAATCCTTATACCAATTGACTTGAGAAATAACGTGATTCAAGCTAGAATTGCGATTATTGATGTGGAAAAAGATAATATTGCGAGTTTGATTAGTGAACTTACATATATACAAAGTAATTGGAACCTAATATTGCAGGAATATGAATTAGTTGCCACCAATTTGGGATGAAGTGCCAGTTTTCCTGAAAAAAGACGAACTAGGTCGAATATTCCAAATGTTTCCCTCGAAGATCATTTTAAAATGTTTAAATTTTATGTGATTCTAGATTCAGTTGTCGCCAGCATAACACATTGATTCAAAGTAATTACTGAAATTTATTAAAATTTCTGTTTTATGTGGAACTATGCTAATACAGAAAATGAAGAACTATTAAAAGCGTCTGCGAAGAAATTTCAAGAAATTTATAATTGTGATGTTTCTATTGAACTTATAGATGAAATCGTTCTATTGAAATCGATTCAATCTTTGAATATTGGACAACCTTTATCGCCACTCGTTCTTTTGAATAAATTGAAGGAGCTCAAATTAAATAATTTGTTTCCGAATGTTTGTATCGTCTTATGAATTTTCCTAACGCTGCTCGTAACGGTAGCGAGTGCCGAGCGCTCATTTAGTGTTCTAGCTCGAATAAAAAATCATTACAGGGCCACCATGGGCCAGAAATGATTAAACGGTCTTTCTATTTTGGCTATCGAAAGTAAAACGGCGAGATCAATCAATTACGATGACATAATTGAAGATTTTGCACAACAAAAGGCGCGAAAAGCGAATTTTTGAAATTTTAATTAATAAAAAGTTTAACATTTGGGTTCATGTTTTTTCTTTCTTAAAAAAAAAAACAAATGTACCAACTAAATTATATAGTAATATAAGGCAATGTCAAAAATATGTTGATTCCTATTTTTTTTTTATATCATTTTAACTATTTCCGATATTCTATACCTATTTTTCCTAAATAAAAATATTAAGTTTTTTATTTTTACTTTTTATATTTGATATTTTTAAAAGCAGGGGCCCGCACCTTACCACGGGGCCCGACGTGACTCTCGACGGCCCTGACCGTTCGACAAACATTTTACATACGAGAAAAGTTTTAATTATTGAATTCACTTAAAAAAAAAAAAAAACATTTTTGAGTAATTTTATAGTTAAAACTTTTTATCTAATTCCGTCAAAATATTCATTACTAGCATTGCATCGTGGACAGAATGTGTAAAAATTGGATTAGTTGGAAGAATTATTCTTTAATGGAAATAGAGCTGCCTTGTCTCATTTCTTTTAAATGATATTTTTGAATCTTATACTGATATCTTCTATTGCTTTAAGCTTAAAGACGGAACTGATTATGTGTCTATCTATGAGACGTGTATATACATGTATGCTACATAATTCGTTCTAAACTTGACTAGTTCATAATTATTTTTTGTAAATATTTTAGCTTTACACTTTTTTCTTCACATTCCTAGTGTTGTTAATTTTATACGTATACACATAGTTAAAATGTTTGTAATTAGCACACATTGTCCTAAGCAGGGTCGGCGAAGGGCATGTGCAGATTGTGCATGATTACACAGTGAGGCAGTATTAACAACGAAGAATTCACAATATTAGTCCTCACGCTTTCTTTTTTCCTTACAATGCACATTCGTGTAATCTTATAAATGAGTTTAAGAGTTTTTAGGTTTTTCCACATTAAAATTTACATTTTTTTCGGCGCCTAAGCAAATTTTTTAAATTATATTACGAATATAAATGTTTACTGTAATTTAAATTATAATTATATTTGGCTAATTATGTTTTATTTTTATATTTGACGAATATTTGTATTATATAACGTACTCATATTAAAAAATATAATGTGTTTTTATACTATTAAAACGAAGATCACTCGTCCTGAATTCGCAGATCACCCACCTCCCGGTAGATCACCTGCTACACGAATGCCAAAATGTTTTATAGATAGTTCATGATTATTATTTACAACAATTACCATTTTCAATATTCATATACACCTTGAGGAACCCTTAAATTCCGCGGAACACACTTTGAGAATTGCTGCTCTAATTCATACAACATATATATTTTTGCATCCAGTATACGTACACAAATTTTAAACGCATGGGTTATCTGTCATACTCATACACCCACGTAATGGTGTTATTTAAATTATTTCTCTATCGAAGTTATTTCCCGTGATTAAATTAATTATAAATTACACGAGACTTGAATCTATATATAATTTATATAAAGTCCCTACTTTTTTTTAATGAAAAAATATGAGCTGTACTAGAGAGGCCTTTTTTATAAATTAGCACAGGGTAACTATATCCCTATATATATATATATATATACCGGTACTGGTCCTAAGCATAGACATAATAATTATACATAGTTATTATGTCTATGATTCTAGGTTACTTGTGATAAATTCTATATTTATATATAAAAAACGATACTAAACATAATTGAATAATAAGAATAAATACATTTAATAAGAAAATAAATGAAATGTTCAATAACGTTGTTGCGATCAAAGCAACTTTCAAATGTGTTTATGGTTCCGAACCTAATAACCGATTTCTGTCGCCCATGGTGAGTTCTCAAAAATATCAGAAACAAATTTAAATTTAATGGAAAAATGGAATATAATCAGTACCGATTTTTTTTCGACTATAGTAGGTAAGCGTGACGAGGGAAACCTGGGCAGCGAGCCGTTTCACGAGCATGAAATACTAAATACTACTAACAATAGTAGCATACTATTGTTAGTAGTATTACTATTAGTAGGTATACACAATTAAAATTTAGATAAATAAATTCTAGTTATTTGGATATTATTCACAATAACGCTAAATTTGTACACCAAACCCCAACAAATTAAATACCAGGATCTATAAATATATCTACCTAATGCTGGAAAAATTGTGTATTAAATATTACAATCAACAAAGAAAACAATATTAAAATCCACTGTGTATTCCAAAAAAAGTATCAAATTTTGATTTTCACATGACAACAGGGGTATACCCAAGGGAGGATTTTCGGGTTCGGACCCCCCCCATTGAAATTTCTAAATGGTTTAATAATAAATATTATAATAATAGTTTGTAGTGTATTTTAATTTCCCATCATCTTCGATATACAAAGTCTTATAATTTAAAATAAATAATTAATAATTAATAATGATAATTTAATTTAAAATAATTATATAAAAATTTTGATTTTCTGTTTTTTTAATATTATTTATTATTGTCAATTGTAGCTTAATTAAGCTTAGCTTAATTGTATACATCTGTTCATTTTTTTTTTTATAATTATAATTATCCTTTTAAAATAGCTACAAACTAATATTGTCTTTTATCCATAGATATAGATAGCCTGCAACGGCTAGGAATGTCTTATTTTATTAATAATATAAAAAAAAAAAATAAAAAAAAATTGTCAATTGAATAATGTATTTTTTTATAAAATTTTACTACTAAATAAAAATTGATTTCAAATTATAGTACCTACCTATTATATTAAACATTTGTGTATAATATCTGTGATGCGTGTATAACTATTGCGACTATTACTATAGTTATTACAGTAATTTGTTGGTGTTGAATTAAACTGTAATTATAATTAGAGAATAGAGAAAATAAAAATATTGGACCCCCCTCGCATAAAAAATTTCTGGGTACGCCACTACATGACAATTTTCAATTATAAATAATAAAATATGTGTGATGCATATAGACATATACGGCAAATGTTTATCATCATTATGCATAAATGTAAATTTTAGATAAATTGTTTAATTAGTTATCAATATCAATAAGCAAAGAATATAATGGTCAGAACAGCTGAATATTCAAAATAAATAATCCTTTGGAAATTTATGTTTCTTATATAATTATAAAATATTACAAATTATCATTAATTACACATCGTTTTATACATCATGAAATTATTTAATTAAATTAATCTTTTTCGTAGATGTAATCACAAATTAATATTTTTTTACATATTAAAAAATTAAGGGCGTATTTGGAGGGAAAAGGGGGAATTCGCCCCCCATGGCTCGTATTTTTGTTGAATATAATACATTGATTTACTTAAAAAATGTAATGTATAAATAATTAAGAATATAAATTATTAGTTATCATTATAATGCTATCATTATAACAGAAACATGAGCTGTAGGTAATGAAAAATTATTTTTAAGTTTGTATTGAAGAAATATTAGTTTCGCCCCCCCCCCCATGGCCATAACTCAAACATGTCCTTGAGAAAAATTCAATTTAAACTACGTTAAAATTTCTAAAAAAAATCAGAATTACGCTATACCACAATATAAAAGAACGTCATAGCTACTGATAAATCTGAATTTTGTAAAGAAATGTAAAAACGCATTTAACTTTGATTGTTTGTGCCCAGTGGCGTATTTAGGAATTTTGCTAGGGGGGATGAAATATATAATAATACATCCTAACAGCCATAAATTCGTACATAATATACATTTTTAAAATCCCCTAACTTGTTACCTATTGAGGTTAGTGTGGATCAAGGCAAAATAAGAATTAATCTTTATAATTACCTCATCATTTTCCAAACAAATTTTTTTATTTGTACTAAAATAAGAAAATAAAGTTTTTTTTTGTTTTTGAGTATTACTCATATTTACCGCGGTTACATGCACAGTTAAAACCGATTTAACTCAATTCGAATTAGTTAACTCCTGGAGTTAAATGCATGTAAACGACTGTTAATTCAGTTTTATACCAATTCGGTTTACCTAAAACGGTTTAGTTAATTCACATTTGAAATGCGCATTGGAAATAACTACGGGAGTTCAAAATGCATATAAACGGATGATACTACAACAACCGAATCAGGATTGCGGTAATTTGTTGTGATAAGGAAAAAATGAAATTATTAATTCGAATATTAAGGTAAATCGGTTTAAACTGTGCATGTAAACGTTGCCACGTAAACTGGTTTGGTGGAAGTGTATTATCCTAATACGGTATTACTATAGTATGTATACTTGTGACCTAATTCGAATTGATTCAATACGTATCAAATTAATACGAATTAATGGATGCATGTAAACGTAGTAATTGTCTTAAAACTTCACAGTTACAACTTACAAGACGCAAAAAATAAAGTCGAACAATAGTCAATTCGGCAGTAAGTCAGTTCTCAGAATGGCGCGGCGTCGCTATCCGTCAACGACCAACGACCGTCATATCTACTTTTAACGAATCACGATATCATACGATAAAATATATATATATATAGCTATACATTAGCCATAAATCTACTAGTAACAAATTTTCTAAAAATAAACCCGCCCGGCCGCCCTATGGTTAATCCACGGTCTTCATGGTCATTTTGTTTTGTTTACCGATTGCTTATCGGGTTTATTATAAACACTCTTGCATGAAAAATAATTCGCAGAAACGTACAAAATACAATACACCATAATATAGGTATAGTTTTTGTTGCCTGATAGTCGTACATGCCGCCAACGATAAACGATTAGTGGAGATTAGTATACCAGACTATCAGAGCGGTACAATTACCGCGACTAGAACATATAGAAAACAGAAAACATACATGCTTGAAAGTAATATCATATTAAGAATATTAGAGAAAATGAGACAACTTATAGCTACTTAGGAAAAAAAAAAGGTCAAGGGGGGGGATCTATCCCCCATATCCCCCCCCGTAAATACGCCACTGTTTGTGCCTACAACATATTAAATTAGAATAAATCCAGATAAATCGATATTTCATTAAAATAAACAACTACAATGTCTACAGTGAGTGTAATCCAAAAAAAGAAAATAAAAACAGAAGAGAAGAATGCATCAAGTTTCGATCACAAAAAAATTATAAATTGTTACTTTTCCCAGGAAACTGCATCTGTGATACTTTTTCTTATTTTGAATGTCGACAATCATCTCGGGAATCTTGACTTCATGTTCCTTGGAACTGGATGACATATTAGCTGACGATTATGTTGATATAATTTATTAATTACAAGGTATATGAATTCAGTATGTATAGAAAATTGTCTTTATAATATGGATAAAGGAATGATATGGAATACTGTAAATATCGACGGTTGAGTGTCGTGCTGTCGATATTTCAACACTATTGAACTGTGTCAAAAATACAAATACACAGTTTAGAATTTTCTGAAAACTAATGTACCAGTGTGGCCTTATCTTGTGAATTTTCGTTCACGTTGGCTTATCTTGGGTTTTATACATAAATCTATAATGACTAGACTTTATCGATCTATCACGGTGACAACTAAAATTTTAAACCTGAGTACGCACCGGAGCGTGAGTGTAAGAAATATAGTGTGTACGGTTTTACTGTATCGTTCGTTCGCGCTCGATTCGTGACGTTGTCGATCCACACGCATGTCGGTACATCATGAGAACACACGAGCGAACAAAAGTGACCAATGCTCGCGTGTGGCCCGTTGCGCGATCGTTTAGACTTGTGCGTGAACGTTCGCCGAACAGGTCACACGGCGAGCCGCTCATGGTCGGTTAGTGATGGGCGCTACCGACTAGTTTTGACTATCGATAGTCTATCGATAGTTTAATAAAACACCGAGTGGTTATTCAAACGGATGATAGTATTAATTATTCAATATTTTTCAAAATATCGATTGAACTATTGAACCTGATGAACACTACCGACTAGTTTTGACTATCGACAGTTTTAAAAACAATCGAGTTAATCGAAACCATCAAATATTATTTTATACATGAATAGATAGTCCGAAAACAATCGAGACAATCATTTAAACAACCGAGTGAATAGATGGTTTAAACTACCGAATAGTCCGTTAGTTTCCACTTGATAGTGTCTATTACTACTAGTTAGTTAATTGTTGGAAACAACAGTCGAAGATTTGATCGAATTCTTGCAATGCCATTTGTGGTCTGCTGAAATCAATTTCTAAGTCACAAACCACAAGTACAAAACTAAGCGTATTTACTTCTTTTTAGGTGATCCAATAAATTAGTTGTACCATTATATCTTTAATAATTATTTTTACAAATAGTGCAAATAGCCACGCCTGAGTTATTTGCATCCTTTTTAAAATGCTTCCAAACGATAGAACAATTTTTTTTTTTTTTTTTGGGAAGTGGCATTATGAATTGAACATGTAAATAAATAATAAAAAATAAAAATTATGTTAATATATTATATTATATATATTTATATTAATAATAAACTAATATTAAATCATACAGTGAAATAGACGAATCAAAAAATAAACATTAATACTAATTAAGTATTACTCAGATACAACGATAACAGTCGATTGTTTTGATGGTCAATAGTCGATTGTTTAGATAGTCCGAAAACAATCGAGTTAAACGGTTAAACAACCGAGTGAATAGATAGTTTAAATTACCAAACAGTTCGATAGTTTTCATTCGGTAGTGCCCATCACTACTTAGTAGCACCACAGAATAGCTGTGGCATCACGATTAAAGATATACAGGTTGCGCAACGATTACTGCTAATCAGTGGTTGAATTACGCAGAGGGACTGAGCTACTCTTGATTCTTCTTCATATTATAGCGTACCCCTTTATTTAATTCATCAAGGAACGCAGGGAACGCAGCGTCTTTCAACATTTTGATGAATATAAATTTGTTTCTTAGAAAAATTAAATAAATATGAAAAAAAATTGGAAAAGATTAATATTTTATTTAATTTTTGGTATTAGTTCTTAATCTGTATATTATTATTAGCACATATGTATATTAAGAACGCAATAATAAAATATATAATAATATGTTACATAATTTATGTAACACGTTTCAAGTGTTTCCACCACGTATTAATTCGTGGTATAAATTGGTAAATTGCTAAAAATATAACTATTACGAAAACTTTCCCCGGGTGTACCGACGATAACTATCTTTAGTAAACCACATAGGCGGAAATTGGGGGGGGGCTTGAGGGGTCTTAGCCCCCTCAAAACGTACAAATAGAAAAATTAGCCCCCTCAAATAATTGATCACTGCAGGTTACTGCAATAAATAATAATAAATATTAACTTTCAATTCAAATATTGTTGGAACGCGAATAAAACATTTAGAGAATATTATCGAAAAAAAAATAGGATGTGATATATTTTCTGATTTCATTGTCAAATGCCTAAGTCCATATAGCACAGAGGCACAGCATAGTAAATATTTAAGAATCAATGTATATTAGTTTATTAGTACCTATATATAAACGATATCAGTTGAATCTAATGATTGGTTTCAATGCGCAGACAACGATATCTCATTATTTTCTTGGAATTGTCAATTATGTTATAAAAATAGACGAAATAGTAAATACCAATGTAAAATTTGACAATTCCAAACACACAACAGTGATATTTCTATTTCATTAGCCATTCAACCATTGTCCATTGCATCGTATGTACTGTTAAGTGTTGTTTCGTTTTTTTAACTTCGTTCAATTTTTTTTTAAATATGTCCAAAAATGTATTTGACATATTTAATTTAAAAAAAAAGAATGTTCCGACCGTCGATATTGACTAAGTCAGAATTGATTCTGCATTATTTGAATCATCTTCGACTGTACATTCAGGCACGGTAAAACAATAGAATAAACATTTACAGCATAATAAATTGATAAGTGATTTGGGAACTTTAGACACAGGCCCTGTTCGTCCATTGCTAAAAGTAAGTATTTTTAGTTTTTACTTGTACCGAGGTACTTGTGAGATATTGAATTTAAATAATATAAGACTATCTACTTGAAGTTAATACAACATTTTTTATTTTATAACTGTGCTATAGACTTATCCAAAAACTAATTTTGGTTCACAAAACTGAAGTTTTAACGATAAATACTATTCAAAATATGAATGGATTGAATATAGTATTGTGAATGATGCTATTTTTTTTTTGCTGTCGGCATTATTCTACCGGAAAAAGTGTACAAGATGATGTGTTTACATTAACTGGGTTTAAAAATTGGAAAAAAGTATGTTTAACAAACTTAATGATAGGTAGTAGCATTGATTATAAATGCTATATTTATAATCAATAGTAGTTGGTACCTATACTT
Source organism: Sipha flava (assembly GCF_003268045.1). Lineage (NCBI taxonomy): Eukaryota > Metazoa > Arthropoda > Insecta > Hemiptera > Aphididae > Sipha > Sipha flava. The sequence continues at coordinate 4,368,473 of NW_020273076.1, forward strand.
TTTGTATTATAATCTGACATGTTCAAAATATTGTATTATATACTCAATTGACTATTTAGTTAACTGGATCAAGAGGGAAAAAAGGCAATAAGCAAAGTAAACTTGAAGCACATTCAACTTGTAAACACCATTTGACTTGCATGACTAAATGGGAACAACATGTTAAAACTAAGTCCTCAGTTAGCATTCAAGAACAATTATCTTCAAGTCATAAACTGATTGTTGAAAAGAAGAGAAAATATATAAAAACTCTTATTGAAAATAACCTTATTTTTGAGCAAACAAGGACTGGCTTTCAGAGGACATGATGAATCTTAAACTTTCTTCAAATAAAGGTGAGTAGTATTATTTATTAACTACTGTGCAATAACATTTAATTATTATCATATAATCTCTATAAAAAGTCAAGTAATGACTTTTTTTGTTTATTCTATAAACAAATTATTAAATATTTAATATTAATTAATTAATTTTTAATATTTAATGTATTAAATAATAGACCCCAATGAACATATTTGTATGGTAGGCCATATTGTGTTCACAATTTGTAATACATATATGTATTCATATTTTATTAAATAGGAAATTTTAAAGAAACATGTGATTTACTGGCAAAAAATTGCCCTGAATTTGAAGAAAAGTATAGCAACTTGACTAATTTCACCAGTCATTTAATTCAAGATGAATTGGTAAACTTATCTGCAGAGAGCATTCGGTCCAAAATAACCAAGGAAATAAAATGTAATAAAGTATTTGGAATTATGATTGATGAAGCAAGGTACCTACTACCTACTACCTAACATTTAAATATTTAAGAATAAATGATTCAACAGTAATAAATGCTAACTATTCACTATTTATACTTAATTTTAGATGTTTTAAAGAAGAACAAATGTCTGTATGTGTTAGATACACTGTTGGTCTAAATGTTGTTGAACGTTTTCTGGGTTTTGTAGACGTTTCAGAAAATCAAAATGCAGATTCATTATGTGCTAAAATATTTGAATTCCTTACTGAGAACCAATTGGATAAATATCACATTGTGGCACAATCATATGACGGTGCCAGTGTCATGTCTGGCAAATTTAATGGTGTTCAATCCAAAGTAAAAAACAAATTTCCCTATGCCATTTACACCCATTGCATGGCTCATCGGATGAACATTGTAGTTATTGATATGTGCAAAATTGTAAAGGTAATAAAATACAATACAATATTTTACTTTTTGGGAAAATGTTTTTATTTTTTCTAAATCATTTTTATTTTTTAGGAATCTAGAATTGTTTTTAATACAATAGAATCATTGTATAAGCACTTTTCTCATCCTACTAAAAATAAAACTCTAGTTACTATGCATAGAAAATTAGGAGTTAAAATATCAAAAATAAATTCTTTGAGTGATACAAGGTGGAATTGTAGATGGAAAAACTGTGAGTCAGTTGTATACAATTATTAAGCAATTATTGCAGTTTTGTAAGAAGAAATAGATAACCAACTGGACCGAAATGTAAATAAAGCTATAGGTATACTCATATCATTTTTAATTAAATATTAATACTATTGTCTAATTATAAGCACCGGATTAATTTAATATGTTTTGAATATTTTTTATAGGTATACTTACAATAATGCAAAAAGGATCATTTGTTATTTTTCTATTAATTTTGCAACATGTATTATCTTCCATAAATATACTTAGCAACATGTTTCAAGATAAAACTACTACATTGGGTAATGCAGGTAATCTAATAAACAGCATAATACTAAGTTTTAAGAATGCTAGATCTACCATTGGCTTTAGTGACTTGTGGTTAGACATAAAAACTTTTTGTGATGAAAATGATGTTTAACTGATCCTACCTTTTCAAACTCGAGGTTAGTATTGTGTTTGTGTACCTAATAAAAAATATTTGTTTAAATATTTATTTATTTAAATTAATATTATTTTTAAGCTTATTTAATATGTTTATTATTAGCATCTAAGCGAATGAGACATGAACCCAATGTTTTTGAAGATTTCATTCTAACAACTACTACTGCCGCAGAATCATTAAATAGTACTGAAACAAATTGTGTAAATGGCTATTTTAAAATATTAGATTGTATAGATGTTAATTTGAAGAAAAGGTTTTCAACTGAAAATCTTCAAATGGCTGAAGCTGTAGACAATTTTATAAAATTAGATTTTAAAAAGAGTGAACTATTTATTAATCATTATAAGGTAATTTCATTATAAAAACTTGCTATCAAAATATAATATTATTGAATTAATAAATGAAATGACATGTAGGATCAACATTTTATTTATTGTAAATTATTCTTATTCTATTTCTAATTAAAGATAATTGTTTTTTTTTTCTAGGATTTATTGGATGTAAAAAGTATAAGTGTTCAATCAGAAATGCATGTTGTGAAGAACTACTTACACTTATCAAATGGCAAAAGCAGTATTAATTTAGAAGCTTTGACTTCAGTACTTTCCAAAAATATATACCCTAACATGTCTAAGCTTATACAAGTTGCACTTACTCTTCCTATAAGTTCGTCAACATGTGAACGTAGTTTTTCTGCAATGAGAAGGATTAAAACATGGCTGAGGTCATCCATGGTACAGAATAGATTAAAAAATTTAGCTATAATTAGTATTGAGAAAGATATTTCTATAAAAATTGAAAAAGAAGCCATATTAAATTTATTTGAAAAAAAAAATAGATACATTATTTTAAAATAAAAATTTTTTAGTTTCATTATAAAGAGTTTTCATTGTTAAAATTTAAGTATATGTATGAGTATATCAGTATATGCATGGTATAGTAGTATATCTATCTAAAATAAATCACGCTTAGGTTTTGCATGATATTTGTAGGGTAATATAATTTTTTTTTTTTTTAGCTATGATATAAAATAAAGTATTTTTAAATATTAGCCCCCTCTAAAATTATGGAGAATTTCCGCCTATGGTAAACCATTGATAATAATAATATATTGATTCCGTATTTTGAGAATCCGTCCGTTGTTTTAGTTAACAAAATTTGTTGACAATTTAATGACAATCGTTTTCAACTAAAATTAAATATTATTTTTATTTTATTTGAAAATAAGGCGCGCCACGAATCAGTAATCAGTATTATGTTAGCTTGTCGCGCACTCTTGTTTGTAATTTATAAATTGTAATTTTTTTGAAAATAGTAAAAACCTCAACCGCATTCCTACAGTCCTGCACGTCAGCAATATACATTTAAGTACCTATACTTAATTTTATAAATAATTATAATTTATTTTTTTGTAGTTTGATAAAATTGCTAATAAAAACTTGATTTTCCAAAAAAAGTTATTAGCCCTTTTTACCTAAGTACCTAGTACCTACCTAAAAAAAAAGTCCCGGGTATGGCTATTGGGCTATAAGCCACACCCGTGCGCACGCCTATGTATAATATATAATTTCAGTATAAGAAAAATAAATACTATCTATGATTTATTAATTAATTTACTAATATAATATTTAAAACTAGATAATAACAATCAATACAACCAACAAGACGTTGATGATCCAGATATCTCCAAGACTGCAGGTATGTGATAAAATTTTTATTTTTAATTAAACATTAAGATCAACATGGTTTTTAAATGAAAGTTTAGAATCAAAATTAACTCCTAAGTCATTAATAATATTTATATGTGACAAATATAAGTTTTAGTGAATTAGTTGGTAAGTAATGTGTTTTTTTTTTATAGAAAATGAAACAGTTGCACATTTATCAATATTTAATATCATACCTACTGTTGTTATTGCACCATATGAATAAATTATTTAAATCTTGTTGTTAAACATCATTTAAACATTTCATTTTTCTTATAAAAATGTTGATATCATCTGGTAATAGCAAAGAGTTCTTAATATTTTTAGCCAAGTCGTTAATAAAGAGAGAATAATAATGGTGAACATATGATCAACTTGATGGACAGTTGATGTTACATTAATTGACTGAGATAAGTTATTTTTATATTTTACAATTTGTTAAAAAAAAATAATTTAGGTATAACAAAAATGGATCATTAATATCATGTAATTCATGTTTAAAGATTACCTGGTAACACAATTATGCAATTATACTGCGTACATTAGTATTTTTTTTTATTAGTATTTGAATTATATATTATAATATATAATAATACATAATGGAAGTTTACCAAACATATTTTTTATTGTATTTTTATTTTTAAGAATGGTGATTTTTATCATATTTAACATTATAATTCTTAACTTAAATGTAATAAGTGTTGTAAGACACGTAAATATTGTGTACGTGTCCACCTTCACATAATAAATGTTAAAGAGAAATCGTCACGTTTGTATAAGGAAATGTCCTTAGAAATTAAGTACGTTTTTAAAATGTAAATACAACTATTAATACAATAACCTACTCCAATAAAATATCGTTCCAAAATAATAATTCAAGAGTGCAACATCACATTTTCATGATGCAGCCCAGGGCGCGTACAAATGGCTAATTATCAAATGTAGAAATCCGATGGCCACAGGATGTACGTGACGTCCGGGACGATTTCACCAAACAGCAGTGACCTATGTAGCGAGCGTTGTGCAGGACACTACGATCGCTGACACATTAATTATTTAACGACGTAGCACGTTGTATGAAATCTTGAGACGTGGGTTGAGAGAGATAGGTAGGTGAATAAATTTAACACTGGTATATTAAACTTATAAACTTACTGTTTTTATTAATTTATCACAATAAATTAACAAACAGTTAAAAACACAAAAAATTAAAATAACAAGTTATTCTGGGCTAAGAATTATATACTCGCGGCGATGTGGCTGTAACAAAGTCCACGACGAGCAATAATTTATTTAACAGGGGAAATGATCAGTCTAACTACCTATCTACATCTGAATAATGCTAAATGCTCAACCCGTATTTATACAGGTTCCAATGACGTAAGAGTGGCCTAATTCTAATATTACTTTATTTTGCCCTCTATTTAGCATTATTATGTAAAAACGTGAAACTACTTGTTGTTTTCACCTTTACCCTGGTTTTCCTGCGTATATGCGAATTTAATATATTATCTATTTTACTCATATACTATTTTAATCTATTAAATAATCAAAATATTATTTTGATTATTAAATTTAGCTGGACCTTGGCGAATTTATTAATATGCGTAATAAGTTATTTTTGATTATTAAATATTAATTAATTAACTGCTGATTATAAAATACGCCTAGCCTTGGGCTTACTACACCTAGCAATCGCAGGACCGACATAAATACCAAAGGGCGAGAGCCGAGACGGCAGTTAGATTCCACAGCTCAAGTCACCCACACATCACCATTGGAGATTCCACGGACTCTGTCCGTATGTACATTGCCTGACCGTTAAGACTTACGAGTTTATCGCTCCGAGCCCTCTGACGCATATAGGTATGCACAAGGAATCTCCACTCCGTACATTTTATAAATTATCTATGTGATTTCTCTTGAACTTAAGTAAATATCTATGTGATTTCTCTTGAACTTAAATAAATATCTATTTCATTTATCAACAATATTGTACGATTCATTTGAACACGAGGGTCGCAACATAAGCCTGTATTTTTTTTTCAGTAAATAAAAAAGATGATAACACTACTGAATGTTAGGACTTAAAACAAACAAAATACTTCAGCGAAGAATATCCATGGCTAAAAAGTTGGGTTGTGATATTGTAATGATTTAAAAATTAAAGTATTTATATGTTAATTTAGGAGTAAAGTATTTATGTGTTTTTTTTAAATCATTACTTATTATATTATAAATATTTAATATTA
>NW_020273077.1:0-8886 GCF_003268045.1 Sipha flava
AAATATGATTAGTTCCGATAAATTACCATCAAAGTACATATTTCCACTTAAATAAAATGTTTTTAAATAAATGTTTATTTATAATTGTATAAATGTTCTGAGGATAGTATTGTAGGGAGCTGGCCAAACACGTATACATTTACGAAATCAATCGTTGAGAATTCGATAGCCACAAATTATGGGCACTTGCCAATCTCAATATTTCGTCCATCGATAAGTAAGTACACTATTTAAAGAAGCGATGGTTTTTAATTGCTTTTTTTTTCTAGAAAAACTTTATTCAGAAAATATTTTTTAATTCCTTTATAGTTTTCAAATCAATCGAAAACTCTGACTTAAATTACAAAAAAATACAGGTTTCGACATAATCAAAATTTGTTATAATTATTCAAAAATTAATTGTGTGAAATAAAAATACATTTTGAACAACTTCTATATCACCGTTTTCTAACTACATCATTTTCGAATGATTTTGATATTTTTGTGAAATTTATAGATATTTGAATGGACCGTGATTTTTTAACTGCTTTTCGTAAATTATCGATAAATTATATTTGGTCCTACAAAAAAAAAAAACCGGAAAAGGAAATATCAAATTCCTCGTTTATCCTTTTTATGAAATCATTAGTCTATTGATTTCACGTTTAAGAACATTTCACCTACATCTTATTCATCACTTGTTCCTGTATCTCATCCGACCCTATAGTTCAATATTTTCTTTAAATTGTAACCCAATGTTTTTTAAAATGTATTTCTTCACTTTTCATTGTAAATAAAATGGACTTTTAACAGTGCATATTAAAATCCATATTAATTACTGTAAACGATGGTAATATATGTTATTAATACACGCGAACCCCATTGTAGTTGGATGCTCAGCATCCGAACCGGAACCTGGATGGACGGATAATAAGAATGGAGCGACTGGTATGCTAACTTCACTGATTACCGGAATCTTAAGAATTCTCAAAATCGACACAAGCAAAATAACCGATATAATCCCAGTCGATTACACCGCCAACGCGTTGATCAGTGTTATGTGGGATACAGTTAAACGGTAAGATTAATTGAATATTTTTGTATTGTACACGTTAAAACGGTTAGTGTCTAAAGTTTGTATCACCCTCAGATATCAAGATCCGAATGCGTTTAACCAGGAACCAAAAATATATAACTACGTTTCTAGTCCTGATAGTTCATTGACCTGTAACATGTTACTGAATGGTTTCGCTGAAGCATACGAACGGCACCCTCCGTTGATTTCAATGTGGTATAACATGTGTATTTACTCCAATAACTTTTGGATGAATATGATTTTAAGATTTTTGTTGCATCGGATACCAGCAGCGTTAATTGATATTTATCTAATGATTTGTGGCAAAAAACCAAGGCAAGTAATTTAATGTAGAGTTTTTTTTTCATATACATTTTGTGCATTGACGATATCGTGTGTGACTATATATCTAGTTCTACTATATTTTCGTTTTCATACACTAACAATATACGGCGGTCAGTAGAAATCTATAACAACTTTTGTGTACACTTAGATGGCTGTCATTTTATAAAAAATTGGAATATTTGGTTGACATCCTTAATGTGTTTTTGACGAGAGAATGGAAATTTGACAACAGTAATACAAGAAAACTGTGGTCATCATTAAGTACAGATGACCGCAAAACATTTTATTTCAGTTTCGAAGGATTTAATTGGAATTCTTATATAACAAGTTATTTTTATGGGATAAGAAAGCACATATTAAAAGAAGACTTAAACAATAATAAAATGGCATTAGCTAGAAATAGAAGGTACGGTCTTAAAAAACTATGGTTATTTATTTTTTATTTATTTTATAATTATATTTACTGTTTTCAGACTTTTCTGGTTCCATCATTTGACTATTGTTCTTATTATTTGTTTTGTTTTCCAAATATGCCGGATTTTAATGAAACTATAATTTTCAAGAAAATATCATTCATGAATACCAACTTATCGAATTATTGTTATTTGTGGGTGATGGAGGTTTACTCCGTAGTGGAGATACCCGAGAGCTATGTTCTTGTATCGTTTCGTCACAGACGTCATAACATATTGTATATCAATATATAATACATAGTTATTATCATAATTAAAATTGTATTATGTACACACAAAACAAAATTGCCTAAATAATAGTGATGAATTGCTATTTCATTATAGATTATTAGTTTAATTATTTAACCTTTTATACAGATTATAAATTGTTACGGTTTTATTTATTTATTTAAAAAAAAATATTAAACCTATATATTTTCTGATCGAATTATAACTGGGTTCCAGTACATTATCCTCTAAATATATCTCTAGAAATTGAATTTAAAATGTATTAAGGACCAAGACGAGGTATTGGTCGAATGTATAGCCAACTTATCCCCCAATTTATTTTATTTTATTATTTATTCCCAAACTATGGATTATAAAAATTAAAAAATGCGAGTTACAAAACTTACAACGTTATACATAATATTCATTTTTTTTATCGTGCTCAATTGGGTAACACCCTCTTGTGCTCGCGATAGCCGGTGCGTGCTCTCTTGTGGACGCCGTTGAACAGTTCAAGAATTCACGTGCTTACATTACAATTTTTATAATCCTATACAAGCATTTTTTTTTATCATACGGTTATTCCAAATATAATAACACGTGGTATATTACAATGTAGTAATTTGAAACAATTATTAAATCGAAATGTAATATTGTTGATCATTTAAAACAACGCTTCTCAACTCTTCTACTGTGGCGACCCCCTTTTGGAATTTCAATTTTTTAGGTGTTTTGTAACCTTATAAATGAAACTAAATATCTGGTTGGTTCTTCCATCAAGTCACTCAAGCCACTGGATTAAAAAAATTTATAATTATATACGCCTAAGTTTAAGGTACATAATGGAAAACACATTCATTAGGTATATTATGACCAATAGATGACTGAGGATATAATGAAAACCATTTTATAGTTGGTATGGTTTGTTTCACCGTGTCGGATATGAGATTTATTTGGTGGGGTTTTATACATCCCATCGTACGGGAAAGCATTATGATTATAATATATAAATACAGTACGTTGGCAGAGAACTAGTCATTATACCACGCCTCGTAATTACGCCCAAAAATCTCGAATTACCGATTTTAACGATTTATTTGACCTTATATCTTTACTAGTGTCATAATATTGTTTATTAATATTAATTGTTAAACTGTTATTACAATTTTTTCACTGTCTTCTGAAAAAATACTGGAATTAATGCATGAAGTTAAACTTGTGCCACTCGATAACATTTTGCTTCCACCTGGACCAGGTCAGTAAGTCTACAGCAGGACTTAAAATTATTTTTTTATATTTATACATAATACTCACAATAATTTTAATTTATAATTAAGAATACAATTTCCATTGATAAAATGACATGATTAAAAAAAAAAAATAATATTATAATATATTTTCTTTAAGATTTATTAAAGAAAAAAAAAATTAAAAAAAATAAAGTTCAACTATGATTTTTTGTAAATAATGTTATTTTGTAAATTAGGAGCCTTTAGAATTCCGAATACTCTAGTTTGAATCCTTTGGATCTCTACTTCGGTACTAAATAGATCTTATTATTTTAACAAAATTGTTAGAACATTTGTGGGGCTTAGCTCAAAAAAAAAAAAATGAGTTGCCAATAATGAAATTACATTACTATGGGCTAACCGTTTTAATCAGTTTCAAGCGTAATTTGTTATACATATTTATCCGAAAAAAAGTTATTCGTGTCTTTTATTTATGAAAGAATGGAAATAAGTTAATAGTAATCAAAAACATTTATTTCTTTTTACTTAATAATTATATGTATTATACTTAAATATTATATTTATTATTTTCAGCCTTTTATGGTTAAATAATTCGGCTACTATCGTTATTGTTGGTCCTATAATAAAAATATTTATGGATTAATAAAATTATACTTTTGAATAAATTATTGGTTAATAGTTGAGAGATGGTAAATTGCGGCATAATTAACCTTTTTCCAAAAGTTGATATGTAAATCGCGACAAGAAAAAATTTAACATTATACAATCTGCGATAGAACTGATAAGATACATTATACAAGCTGCGGCAAATCATTGTTTATCTACAATATAATATACTTCATAGTAATGTTCGCCAACGATATATTTTTAATTATCGAAAAAAAAAATCGATAACGATTTACACATATTTATAATTATTAATTATATGTATATCAATTACTAATTATTAATAATAATGTTTTATGTATAACCTTAAAAGTATGTAAAATTAAAAATATAAATATGTACAAATGTACAAAATTAGGTGTAGAAATAATAGATATGTATTTTGCGCTTTACGAATTTTCTTCTTCAAGTAATATTTCCATCAATGTTTCAAAATTTAGATTTTATTTGAAATATGAATATATAAAAATATGAATAGTAAATATTTGAATTCAGAAATAACAATTTATTGAGTCTTATGGGAGATAATCTATTTCTTTTTTTGGAAATGATTGTTCCATTTTTTCTAAGTAACCGTTCACAAGGAACACAAATGGCCATTATACTTAAATATTTTTTGGTACAGCTGAGTATTCAATTTCGTTTTCTTTCCACCAATTTAAAGCATCATAGGGAGTTTTAATTTTTTTAAATTTCTGTACTCTTCAAGTTATATGATCGGCTGGACTTCATTGTCCACTGTTCAAACTTCAATGAAGCTAGGAAAGACTTCAACATCCCAGACAACATGTACAAAGCAACTGGTCCATTTTTTCTAATTATCAAAACATAATTTTATATCTAAAAAATAATGAATTGTATAATAACATATAATTGTGTAAAAATGTAATACTTTTATTAAAGCTAATTACTTATATATAGTTAATGCTTAACCAATAAAAAAAAATAAAAAATTATTATGGAATAATATTTATGTTTAAAATATTTAAAAATTAATTCAACCATCAGTGGCGTATATAGGAATTAATTTCGGGGGGGGGGGGCTTATGAAAAAATATATACTAAATGAAGGTTATAAATTAACTTATTTTTAATAACTATGAAAATTAGAATACATAAATTTAATTACAGGACAAAGTCTAATTTTCGAGGTAGATTTGCAAAATTATTTATCACTTCTTCAGTGTTTATTGAAATACTTCGATGAATTGACATGAGATAATCCTGTTAGTCGATTTTCGCTTGTACTATTTCTCAAGCACGACTTCAATCTTTTCAATATCGAAAACGATCTTTCTAATGACGCTGTTGAGACTGGTAAAGTTACTAATATTGACATTAAGCACCATATATTTGGAAAAAAATCAACGGATAGTTTATTCAAAGTATCAATAGCAGATTTGGATTTCTGACAAACCACGGAACATTTGCAATTATTCTGAGGACTTTGTTTTTGACAATTTGCATTTTTTTGATGTGCGAGGATGCACAATTACCCCATACCGGGCAAGCATAGGTAAGAATTGGGCGTATAATTTGCTTAAAAATTTGGAGAGAGCATTTTTTTCCCATACTAGACAGTTTGGTTTTAATTAATACATAGATTAAAGAAATGCACACGTGGGTCGTACTAATCATAAATTGCGAGGGGGAGTTTGAACCCCCAACCACCCCCTTATATACGCCACTGTGAACCATTATCTGTATTATTTAATTTTCTATCTTAGGAATCAAATATTTTAAGTCACTAGGAAGTATAAATTGAATAGTCTTTAATAATATGTAAACAATTCTAAAAAATATTATTTATATGCAAAATTTAAATAATATAATTAAACATATATTGCAGTACCGCAACTTTTAAAATAATAGTAATTAATTATAAAGTCAATAAATTAATAATATTAATAAAGTTTTCATTCATTTTAAATTTATATTAGTTTTTAACTTTCAAGTTCAATTTTTAGTATTTTTTGAATAATTATACTCGTATTTATTTATCTAGATGAATTACGATAGATAACTCAAGAATTTATCTAAGATAATTCATTAGATAACTAATTACGTTTATTATCTAGATAAGAAAAAATAATTAATTATCTATCTAGATAATGCTCAACACTGGTTTAAAGACATACATAATTTGGGATGCTCCATCATCCTTAATGTTGGCATCGAACAAAATGTATATAATAAATTATATTATACATTTTAGTTATTCGAAAAATGCGGTTTAATAAAAGTTATATTTTAAAAATATAAAATATACTATTAATTGTATTCTTTTCAATATATTTACTAGGGGATAGGATAGTCCCATCTTCCAAGCTACAAGCCACCACTGGACTTTTAGAAAAAGATTAAATTTTACCGTAGTTTACATGTAGCCCAACAGTCATGAATATCATATTAATGGATTAATATCATTTATTTTTTAATAATTTGAATTAAAATGTTTATTAGTGGATCTACATCCACCGAGGATAGACTATTTTATAACACTTATAGTTGAGTTTCGCAAACGTAATGATGCAAAACGTAATAACATTACTAAAGCGTTACATACATTCCACTTTTTGACATGTTAAATTTCACATCTTATGTAATAATTATTATCATAGTTAAATATGTACTCGTATATTACATTCATACTAGTGGTTTAAATAGATAGCGATTAATTTCGAAGGGTATGATCGTTGAGGAAAAATAGTAAAATTAAAAATCCTAATAGGTATAGATTTAGAACATAAAAGTGTGCAATGAAGAACAACTTTCAATAATATTTAATACAATGAATATGCCAAGAAAAGTAAATAAAGAAGAGGAAAAGGCCAAGTTTGGTATTTACATGCAGCGACAAATTGATTGGTTGTTAGTAGATCATAATTAGAATGAAATATTCAAAAGTGAGAAAAGAACATATTTTACGAGTGATATCAGAAGGTGCTTTTAAATATATTTAAAATATAATAAGTAAAAAAATCTTATTTAAATATAATAATTCTTATATTCAATATGGAAAATCAATTTAAATATACTTAAACAAAGTTACTTTAGCAATAAACCTCTTGTCTATATAATAACCACACTTTGATAGAAGTCATAAACTTTTGCAGTTAAATTTACGTTTCAAATAAAAAATCTATAAATAATCATAGTTATAAGAATAATAAAATACTTTTAGCTATTTATATTTTATTATTTTTTTTTTTAATCACAATTGATGAACACCCGTTTCCGTATAGCGAATATCGAATTCTTACGTTGCAGGTCAATATAATTATTAAAAATAATTATAAATTAAAATAAAAGGAACTACTTAGGAAAACTAATTACGGGAAATGAGTCTCACATTTTAGTCGGTGCCCAAACTGGTCAACATCAGCTACTTTTTTAAATTTTTTTAGATAAATCGGCTATAATGGATATTGTGCCATATATGATCACCACGTGAATACACCGTGAATCAGGTAATATTTCAAGTCTGGGTGGTCCAACCTTTTGTAGTTGACGGGCCATTTTCCACTTCGTAAAAACACTAAGTGCCGCGAAAAAAAAAAAATTATATTACTCATTTTTCACTGTGGCTGATATTAAAACGTGATACATACGTACGCAGTGAGCCGAATTCAATCGTGGTTTTGGACGTTACTCATAAAACGTATTCTTCAGTTTTATAGTAAAAAACATAAAAATTATACAATCATATAACGATTTTGATATAATATTATTGTGATTTATTTTTTAATATAAGTCTTCTACGGAGGAGGGCCAAAAAAAAAAAACGGATTCAAACTGGAAATACTATTCAGGTAATATCTTATATATCAATAGACAAAATAGTATTATGATGATTAACGACATAGAGAACAACATTATAAACAGTATAATTATTATTTAGCTGAGTCCTTGTGGCACTTATTGCATGGAATAAATCTTATTATTTTATTATTTCATTTATAATATTGCTGATCTTCGACAGGAAGTTTAAGTTGGGTTATCATTTAATAGCGTTACTCATATTCAACCGGTCTAACCAGTCTTAAGGAAAATATAAGTATTTATTAAAAATAACGTACATGAACATATTTTTAAAATTGTACGTTACTACTAAACAAACCTTCATTATTGGTGTGTCCGAATTAAAGTCAGTCGTGTTAGAACAAATCAAATCATGGAAAAAAGTATCGCCGAAACATTTAGAAATGGTACATTATTGGTCACTGGAAGTACAGGATTTTTGGGGAAAATACTTATAGAAAAAATACTCAGATCGTGTCCTGTGAAAACAATTGTAATCATTGTGAGAAATAAAAATGGAATTTCACCACAACAAAGAGTTGCATACTTATATGAACAATCAGTAAGTACATAATTAAATACAGTTTTAACCTATACTGACCACCTAATTTAATTTAAATACTACGTAGCACTTTGATAATAAAAATATAAAATTTTTTAGTATAGACAGGGATATATATATATATATTGACCAGACAACCATTTCAATGAACTAATTGTTACTTTGACTGTTATAACATGTTTAACTCTAATCATCACAATTGATTACAAATAATTTTTTTATTTCTATAAAATCATAGTACAAGCCAATAATTGGCCACTAATTATTAGTAAATAATTTAAAAAATCTATTAACACAGTAAATTTTAAATAAATTAATGAAAATAGTTACGTCGCCGTATACACCGAACTTAGAAGCAACTAATCGCTGTCGTAAATTTTTATAATTACCTTATATTTAATTTGTGTTGATAAGTTGAATAGTAATTTATGACTGATCGAAATTATATGAATGGTTTTCAGATATTCAATCGACTTCGAAAAGAAAAACCTGATTTTATGAACAATATTAAAGTTATTGATGGTGATT
>NW_020273078.1:0-7820 GCF_003268045.1 Sipha flava
TTTTGATATTCAATTATTTAAATAATGTAATGTGATATAATTTCAACATTTTTTTAATTATTAAAATACATAGGAGTACTTTATTTTATTATGTTTTATGTTGCTTAACCATTTCAGCCTAACAATTTTGTTTTGATTAAAATATCAATATGGCTGTTGCCTAATTCAATATTATTTTAATTGCTAATATAAATAATTAAATTCTATGGTAGTTAATGGATTATTAACATATTTAAAAAGTAATATAATTCAGTATTTTTTTTTTCATATTACAAATATTATCCATTATCAATAGAAAAAAAATGTAATGCTCAAATAATACTATACATTATACTAAATATATTAATAAGTCATAAACATTCAATATATTAACAACAAAATTAAAAATAGGGTAATAGAGATACTGCATTTGAAAAATTTAACTGTTTAGTTATGTAGGAATTGTCATACTAAAGTAAAATGCTCCTAAAAAGTCAATAAAAAGGTCAAAATAATCAATCAAGTACAAAAAAAAAAATAATAATAATAATACACATTGTACTGATTTCACGTATAATGTGAAAAAAAGTAATGAAATCTGATTATTTTAAGGTAAAATTAAGAAATCTAAAAACTTATTTTCCCAATATTTTAGTTTTTGGAGATACTGCATTTCTCTTTAGGAAGGCAGTAGGTATATATATATATATATTAGTAAACCTTGGTTAAAAAAATCAAAACATTCAAGTCATTCGGGGAAAATAATTATTAACAGAGCCCGAGACAGAGCCTAACACAGGTGTTTTAACTTATAAGTACCTACCTATCGAAATCTGTAAACAATATTAATTGAATTAAAAGTGTATTATAACTATGTACCTTGAAATTGTATATATTTTAGGCCCCGATGATAATTAATTATTATTATTTAAATAGGTACCTACCTTAATGTGACTTAAAAAATTTCCAGTTGATCCTTTATGACCATGCACGATTTTAGGACAATTTTGACACTGTGCGAATATTTTATTTTTATCATTGTCTTCTACATTTATTATTTTAAAAAACTTGCCATTAAATATGTAACATTTTGATTTTTCTATTGTTTCCGAACTGTGTACTGCAGGATCGTCTTCACTCACATTGTTTTGTTTTTTTGTGCTTCGATTAATGAATTTGTCCATTATGTTAAAATTATAAATCAAATCAAATATTAGGAAACTAAACAGTAAACACAATTCTAAACAAAAATGAATGACACTCTGATGACTGACGCTCACACTGTCGTCACTCTTCTAGTCGTCTATCATGGGTACTGTGACCATTTGATATTATTAAGAATATAGATATGTATTAATATTTTGTTATTGTTTTCGTAGAATGGATATTATTTTTATATTTATCAACAATTTCAAAACTATAGTATATGATATACGTATTTAATAATAAACAGTGTACAGTGTGCACTAATATAGGTATATACTATATTGAATTTATACACACAGCACACTCATAGAAACAAAATATCATATTCCTAGGTAGTAGGTACTTAACTGTAATAGTCTTAATCAATATGGATTTATTAATATAACTATATATCGTTATATTAAAATACCACTTCGGGAAATCCGCATTCATTTATATTACCTATATTAAGAAATTTCGAATTGAACACAAAAGAATATAATATACATGACATTCACATTAGTTATAACTTATATGTGAGCTAATCAAAATGTCATTGTTACATAATATATATTTAATTGTGCCTGTTTGTATAGGTAGTATGTGTATTATGCGCATTTTAATATTATCCATAATAATAAATATGGTCTGTAGAGTATGGTCTACAAAATGTCACAACTCACAACGTTGCAATCTATTCGGCCGTAGCCCGTATTTATAATATATATATATTTGCACAAGAATGGTTAATTAATTGTATATACATGGGTTTTAAGTTTTTAACTTCCAAGTTCTATTTTTCGAATAAATTTATTTAATTATCTAGATAAATTACATTAGATAACTCAAGAATTCATCTAAGATAATTCATCAGATAACTAATTTTTTTATTATCTAGATAAGATAAAAGATAATTAATTATTTATCTAGATAATTTATTTAGATAATTTATCTAGATAATGCTCAACACTGTCCATCATTCTCAGGATATTAAATAAACTCAAAGTTGATTCTCTGAAAGATATTCCATAAACTGTGTAGAGGCATCTTTTGTACGAGTTCAGTTTGAAGACCATAAGTCAATTTCGGTACATTTTTTGATCACCAAAATCTTTTTCCTTGGCAATTATAATAAAAATACAACGAGTACTTGTATCATTATTGTTACATCGATAACGATAATTATTGTTCGAAAACGTTTAACTTAGTTAACTAAGAGGCATAATTAAATATCTGCGGATAGGTGCATAATATGCGTGGATTCCATAAATAATGGGAACATTTTGAGGTGTTTTCATTTTAGAACACACACGAGTGCGTAAACCCCTTTTACTCTGCAGTGGCCTGCAGTGCGCGTAAAACATCTTAGATCTTAAGATAAAATAATAAATGGGATACAAATACCGAGGAAGGATCGATCATCCAATATAACTCACCAAGACAGTAATGTATTATTGTGCATTGTAATACATTTGAAAACACTAAAAAATCATCATATTCAAAAACAATGTTGTTCAGAGCCAATAATAGCCAATAAAATAAATTATATTTTCTACGATTTTGTGTTGGTTTTCACATGTTCGGTGTTCATAAAATATAATTATAGTTGTATATTTTCGTTACTCAAATACATTTTCATCTCATATTCTCCAGAAAACATATAGACGAAGAATATGTATAACTGAATTGATTTCCAATAAAATACTTAAACTTAAAAATCTAAAATAATATATTGGATGAGTACATTCGTATAATTTTATAATTTTATTATTAATAGATATATGCTGCGAATTCTCTGATCGGTCTAAACGAGGACGAATGAATTATTTTCAATATTACTGTTATATCTGAATAAAATGTATTATATTGTAATACTAGATTTATGTAAAAAGTGTACAAGAAAAATGCTGAACTCATTAGTCACTATTTATAGTATGAAAAACGAACAAATATAGCAAATAAATAATAATTCACATATGCACGCTTATTGTGTACATTTGTAAAACAATATAATATATTGACTTGGAAACTTATTTCACCAGTGATGTTTTGCCAACTTTTTTCTTCAGGAAATACGCTCAACTGCGACAAGCGTTTAAAATATTTTCATTTTTATGATTACATTTTGTAGTAATTACTTAATTAAATTAAATAATTACAATAAACAAACGTAATTTATATTGCATTATAAACATTATTTAAAATCAATTCTGTTGACTTTTTTTTTTGTTATTATAATTTTTCATTATGTATATACACAGAGCCGCATTAAGGGTGGAGCACTAGTTACAATTCCCCGGGCGCCAGTTTTTTAGGGGTGCCAACATTTTGTGGTCGGAAAATTGCTCACTTGTGAATTAGTGAACTTTTAAAATTATTTATTTAATTATTTTTTTTTTTGATATTATCATTTGCCATTATATATTTTTATTTTATAGAAAGTATTGATGGAAAACATTTATTTGTGATAATAACAATTGCATTTGTTGCAATATGTGTAACATTGAGGTAACGTTAATTAAATAAAATAAATGTCTAAAAAAGGGTTGAAAAAATATAAAAACGGTTTAATCCTTCTGAATAAATAAAATCTGAATAATATTTTAGAGTTTGGTTGAAATTTAAATATTATTGACAGTCAATATTCGCGAAATTGTCCACAGCAACGGATTTATTGTGTTGTTTATTATTATTTCAATAATTCACTCCTGTTTTAGCATTCATCATAAAACGTACGGAAATTTTTTTATGAAAAATATCACAAACATTTCTACAATGGATGGATTTTTTGAAGTCGAATTGTAAGTACTAATTTAGAATATTATTATATCATTGTTCGGAAATTGCATTTATTAAAAACATAAATACAGCACAAATTTCATAACTTTATGCCTAGATAATACAGTAGTCGATGTTGAATGTTCAGATTTGAACCAAACTCAAATTATGTATTGCACTGTATTAATTAACTGAATATTAATTTTTTTCAGCACATTCAAATTTTAAATAAATATTTTTCAAAAATGTTTCCATAAATTTAACTTATTTTTATTTAGTCTATTAATTCATTGTTCTTTATTGATACATTTTAAATTTCCATAAAATGATATATTATTTTATATTATAATGTGAAGTGGGGTAACTGCGACGCAATTATGAATAGTTCGACTTAAACTGTTAATTTCTCCTGAAATAATATGATGATTATTGCAATGTACTGAGATGGAAGTGTTATAATAATATTAACTTTATTGCATTTAAGAAAAAAATGGTACATACACTATACAAATAAAAATTATTTAAATGATTGTCTTCAAAAGCCAAGGCTTGTGGAGGAAACGACAGTTCTTTTTTTAAGGAGTATTTACAATTTTCCGACCACTACATTTAATTCTTATCAAACTATTCAATTTAAGTTTATACGAATTAATAAGTAATAATTCAACAATAAATTGTAAGACAGGCACAATATTAAAGTACAGTACAAACGTATGGATGGTTTATAAAAAACAAGTTTTCATCTTATTCTTCATATACTTTTTATAACGTTCATAATCATTATAAAATAATAATTGTTTAATGGGTATATTGAACTTCATGCATTAATGTATAACTATATTAAACGTATATTTTTTCCCAAATTCCGTATTATATGTATTTAATCTAAAAACATTGTATCTATTTTGACGAGTAGAATAATTATGGTTGAAACTGGCACATTTAATAAATTTAATCAATAGGTTTCTGTATTTTCTATATTTGATTTTAAGTTCAGAATTGAAAGATTGTTATTTTAATTTATGAAATAGTTTGTCTCTACGTCTTCTTGAGATTACTATACCAGATGTAATCCATTTCATGATTTTAATTTAAGATTTAAATAAACATATACATATTGTTAATTTACACATTTTTATAAAATTATGTATCTTAGAAAAGAAAAGTCAAACTGCAGTGTCTACATTTGTCGAGTTTAACATGTTAATCCAATTTTCATTACTTAGAAAAAACTTATTTATTAGAACTTAATTAGAAATATTATTATTTTGTATAACTGAACCGATTTTATTTAAAAACAGAATTTTACTATAACGGTCAGTTATATTATTTTGATATCCGTACCCAATTATATTGTCAAAATCATTAACATTATTTAAAAAAATATGATCAATACAAGTTGAAGAACCTCTTATAATATTTACTCTAGTACCTTTATTTTTGCTTGATTTAAATCCATAAAAAATAAATTTTTTTATGAAATCGAAAATAATTTTTCAGTACAAAGTTCGCAAATCCAGCTGTCTTTAACAGCCTTATAGTTTGTAAAGGTTTTTTTTTTTTTTATATTTTGGATGGAAATTTGAACTACAGTTTAAGCAGATAGCCGATTTAGATGGAGAAATATTGATATTACACTTACCGCATGGCATATTATGATATTGAAATTATTTAATCAAAGAACGGTGTACATACGAAAAACGATATAAACTATACGGAATACGATAACGCAAAAATCATGCAATGATACACCTCTCGCTACGAATGCTCAAATAGAACTGTTATATTTTAAATATTTAAAAAATTTTTTTCCGATTGAAAATTAAAAAAAAAAATAAAGGAGTAAGTGCAAAACGGACTGTTTAAAAATGCTTAAAAAAATTTTAAGATTTAAATTGTTTTGATAAAACAACAATACAAATATTTTCAAATATTAATAATATCTTATATTTTTTTTTATTTATTTTTTTTTTTTTTTATACACCTATGTAAAGAACTAAAAGTTAACAAATTTTATACTTAGAAATTAAATAATAATAAAATATGAAAAACATATAATAATAATTATGTAAATCAAATGCTTTTAAGTGAGTACCTACTTAATAATTTTTAAATATTTTTATCAGACATTAAATTACTTTTTTAGTTTGTACTGAATAAACGTAATTCCAAATATAAGTTGAGATCTTCTCAATTTTTTTTTTATATATTTGTTTAAAATGGATACTTAACACCATTTTGTATTTAGAAATAAATAATAATAGAATATGAAAAAATATAGTAATAATTAAATAGATCAAATGCTTTTAAGTAGCATTTTATACATAAATAACTGTCGCATTTACCCGTTGGCCATATTACACGGGGAAAGAGCATAATTCGAACTAGCGAATAAAATTTTATATTAACCACGTAAATATAACTAAAAACATAAACTACACATAAAATTACACAACTTACCCTTCGTGTGTACACTTATTTTTGGGACGTCGTATATACACTGAGTCATAAATGGATAGACGTATTTTTTAGTACTAAAAATACGAAGGAAAACATTTTAATTTACTAATTGAGGATTTCTCTTTAAGATCCTGAGGTTTGTTTTACGATTCATTAATAATTATATTTTTATAACATTGTAAAAGTGACGAAATTGCAAAAAAAAATGCAGTTTAAGTATAAGTTGTATCACTCATAGAAAACTTAAAAATAGTCGTACTTCTAATAATAGCAATTATAGTTTTATACAAAATTTATTTTGCCATCCTGAAAAAAAAAAAAAAAAAAAAAAAAATTGTAATTAAAAATAATTTAAAATGAATATAACTACTACGTTCACAAGGATGCGTCTCAGTTGTGTTAATTGTGTACTGTATTCATAACGATGTGAAGTAGTTATCTAATCTAACTGAACACCCTTTCCGTGTTTTCATTTTTAGAAATACATGCGAACACGTTTTGGTAAAAATATTGAAGTTGACCCACAAATGCTGTAAATGCAAACAGTTGAAGTGGCCATGGTCAAAGGCTGTGGGCTGCATCAGTATGTATACACAGTTGTTATCGCACGTGCTCAAAGTTTTTAAACCAATTAAACTGACGATTATTATTTTTGTTTCTTTTGCAGAATGCATGAAAGTTTGGCACCGTCGGTGTCAGCCAATTAAAAGCGAAGTGAACGAGCGTGTGGTAGAACCGTGCACGGTTGAAACCACAGCTATCGTGAACGCAGAGGAAAATAACTCAATCGTCGGGATTGCCCGGGCCGTTGGGAAATTTTTGAAGCACCCCTTCCGACGGATCCACCACAAAATGGGCCGGGGCCGGACAGCCGGTGTTGCCCTGGAACTGAGCGGCCAACCACTGATGAAGGCCTCGTTGGATTGTGCGCCGACGATCACTCAACCTGTCAAATTGCCCGAAACGAAAAACGCCGGTGATACGTGGGCCATTATAACGGACGTGCAGTCGTTGACCGTTTACCCGACCGTAGCTCCCGAAGCGGAAAACATTGGCGCTGCGCGGGCCATCACACTGGACGCGCCGTCGATGTTAAGCCACACGAACAAGTGGTTGATCACCGCTGGCAAAGGTCTAAAGCGATTAATTGCGCGGACAACGGGGCCGGTAGCGGTCGTACCAGTGGAAAGGCCAAAGTTGAAAAACACTGTGTTTTTCGCAAAAGCCATTCCGGACAAAAACGCGGTCCAAGTAGACGTTAAGACGGAAAAGGTCGAAAAGACCGTCGTCGTCACAGAACCGGTCATCGGACGGTTTTCGAACCAGTACTACTGCCAACCGTCCTATCGCAAGATTACCACTACTTGGACCATCGCTGGTGCTTTAGAGTTGTACAGACGACTGTTGCCGGAGGTTAC
>NW_020273079.1:0-3615 GCF_003268045.1 Sipha flava
CTCAAAAATGACTAACAACTGATCATATGAATCTTCCCCACAGAAAATCTTACTATGGAATACAAATGGTCTTCTAAAACATAAAGACGAACTTCAAACCGTTTTAAATGATTAAAACTGGTGCAGACACATATCAAGTGTTACGAGAATTGTGTGACCTTGTTTTATCAAATACGTTGGATTACGAACAATTTTGCAATATGCTTAAAAAACAATTCTCACCCAAAATTGCAGTATATCGTGAACGCACAAAATTCTACGAGTTGAAACAAAGCAATAATCAGTCTATCAATGAATGGTACGTAAATATGAAGAAAGCGGCTATGAGTTGCGAATTCGGCAATCACCTAATAGAGAAACTTAAGAACAAATTTGTCACGGGGCTTATAAAAGGTCCAATATTAGATAGGCTATGCGAGGAAGAGCCAAAGAAAACTCTCATCGAACTGATAGAAATCGCACAAAAAAGAAAAGTATCAATCTTGAAATCAAACGAAATTTTCTTCCCTATAAACAAAGTACACCAACCAAAAGCTTATCAAAAACCAAAGGCAGTCAAGGAGCGAGGAGTGTAAATAATAATAAATATATTTTCTTGATGATTTAATGCTTGCTACTTCAATGTGAAGAAATCCATCCTAAAGGTCAATACTAGAAAAATATTTATTCCCCCTCAAATAATCATTGTGATCATCAATAACAGGAATTGGATATCTATCCTTATAAATGCGTTTATTTAATTCTCTATAGTCAATGTACAATCTCATTTCACCTGTCTTCTTTTTAACTAATACAATTGGACTACTATATTCATAGTTGATTAGTCTAATTACTTTTTTTTCAAACAATTGATCTATTATCTTTCACAATTAATTTTTTTCAAATTATGACAAACGCCTGGGTTGAAAATAAAAACATCATTATTTTTTAATTTAATTTCTAATGGATCACTAACTGTTGATTCAAGTTCTGATTTATATTCATTGTTCAAATAAAAATCATTACATATATCATACAATTCATTCTTAATATTTTCAGGTATAGACAAATCCAAATTAAGATCAATATCATTAGATTTCATGTCCAAGGCACTCAAATTTAATATATCAACAAATGGTATTATATCACTATGTTTTAATTCAATTTTAAATTGACCATTGTTATTCCCAAATATAACTCTAGGATGAGATAGAAGATTTCTGCCCAACATACAATTACACCTAATTGTGTAATTGGGTACAACATTTAATTTAATATTTATTAGATCACCAAATTGATCAACAGAGTTTAAAGGGCTTTAAAGAGAAAAAAAAATAATAATAAAAATAAAAAATACATGATAAGTATTGTAATTTTATACAACACAAACATCATAGTCGGTTATATAATTTATTGAAATCAATATAATTGATTATAGTTAAATATATATATATTAATTAAATGGTTATTGATACAGATTGTAGTTGAACACAGATGTCTTTATTATTTCATGCTTCGCTCGACAATTGTTTTTTTTTTCTCTCGATACGTTCGAAAAATGTAATTAATCCTTTGTAACTATATGTTTTTAACATCTATTAAAAATATAAAGTATAACAAAACACGATATACATTTACAGCGCGTTATAAATTGCATGATTCAGATTTAAGAACCATGAGCTGAATGTTCATACTCCATTATATTTTATTCAATGTTATTCACTACAGTAAACAAAATACATTAAACACGGCGTACACTGTAATCTTCATTAGCTAAATATTTTAAGCAATTTCATGGTTCATAACAATTTTTTCCAATGAACTATTAAATTATTATATTTTTTGTTTCCGAGTTATTTTAGAAGCGTATACCCGTGAAATAATATTTTACATTAGGTATACACCGACAATCAAAAATCTACTGATGTGAATACGCCGTATACCCGAGTATATGTACCAATACACCCCTGCCTTTAAAGATATTTTCTTTTTGTAATTCTCATAACTCATAACTTATAAATAAAGCAATCATAATTGTTGTATAATAACAATAAAATGCACTACCACGTAAAATATGTAATTATTGTGAATTTATAACCAGGGCTCATAACTTCTAGCATTTACATATTTTTTTTGAGAAGTCCTAGAGATACCTATAAGAGCTATAAATTTGTTTCAGATAACCAGGAAGCTACATAAGAAATTGTATGTTGCATGTTTTTGCATATTTCGTAGTATAAGTGCTATTTTGCTTTTTTTCGCTTTTTTTTGCTTATTTTTGGATTTTACCATGATCTTTATCATTGAATTTTTTAAAAAAATTTTTAGTAGCCTGAAACATTTTTTCTTAAAAATAACAAGTAATTATAATCATATTAGTAATCAATTCGTGTTAATTAATTTTTCTTCTTATATAACTTATATAATAATATCAGAAGAAACTATATATACCTATACGAGTTTAGGCGACGCCCGATGTAGCGAAAATTTAAGCCCGAAACTTCGTAATCCCATCGATAAGGAACCATTATAATTGTATATATTTGTAGCATGTACTGTAGTATTTTATTTTTATAGTTTCTAGATATTCGGGTATTCAGATATCATTATCTAGATTTTCCGATATCATCATTCTCAGATTATTTACAATTTATTTTTCATTCAAATTTTGCAGTCGTTTCCGATTTTTCGTACTGTATGCGTGCTAGTTCGTTTCGTGAATTCAGTAGGTATTTAATTTTTTTTTTTTTTTTTTTTTTTTTTAATAATAGGAGCTAAAATAATATCATATAATAAATAATAATAATAAAATAATAATTTTTGTAAAAAACGTTTTTTTTTTTTTCATATTTTAGTGCATATTAAGCGCTTATATGAATACTTTTTAGAGCATATTTAAACGCTTATAACAACCTTTTTTAGAGCTATAAGTTGTGAGCCCTGTTTATAACTTATGTATAGTATATTACTACTGATGTTTCATTGGTGTTCACCGAAATTATTTTTGATGAGGTAGGCCATACGGGTTCTACGCAAGGCCTGATTTAATAAAATTAGGACTAAGTGCACAATTTTTTTTTGGGGCCCCAAGTCAAAAAAAAAATTACATAGAGAGGGAGGGTGAACATGTTGATAATAAAAAAAAAAATGTATATGTTTAAAAGTTTTAAATACCTATCTCAAAACTTATAAATTCCAAAAGCGAATGAAATATAAGCCAAGTGTTCTAAAAGTTATAATTGTGTGAATGAAATACTCATAGCGTCAAAAAAGGACGGGTAAATCTGTAAATACTAGACTCAAATAAATAGTTATTAGGTATCAAATATTTCCGATGTTCAAACAATTTACTATTATTATTAATTTAAATATTTTGTGATGGTCACTGATTAGAACTGAAGTGTGGAATGACAAAAATAACCAAAATTCAACAAAAAATTTGATGATAAAAATATACTGAACTCTGAACATTGACAATTGGTATTATATTTTACAAAACAAATGTTTGTGGAATCAATTTAAAAGTACAATTTTCTACAAATTATGGAGACCCAGGAGGCCCATATATTGGTGATCAAGTGCAAGTGCTCCATTTGAACTTGCGCAAATCAAGGCCTGGTTCCGCGCCGAAAATAT
>NW_020273080.1:0-3742 GCF_003268045.1 Sipha flava
TAACAAATAATAATAGTAAAGAATAATAACACATATTATTCGAATATGTATCGCGATATCCAAGATAAATATTTAAAATGATTAACAAATATTACAAATATTATAGTGTTCTATTTGTTATACACATAATAATAAATTAATGTTTTTATTAAGTTTTATTGAAATTAAAATATGAACGATTTTTTGTGTTTTCGAGAAATAATATAAAGTGTGTACCCATAGATAAATAATAAAAAAATAATAATAAATAAAAAAAACTTCACAAATATGTTATAAAATTGAACACTAATCCAATTTTATCTCTTTTGGATTTTCTTCTCTATAGTCACCTTCGTTATTTCCTTAAGTATACGAACTGGAAGCACCGACGATGGATTTGTTTGCTGTAAATACTCTATCCAAATTGTCATTTTTACAGAGTTCTTCGTCATTATAGGTATCCAGGTTATTTTGTATTACTTTAGATTTATTTATAATCGAAATATAATTGTTTATATAATTTACTGCATCTAGACAGTTGTTCAAAAATATGTTGTTCATAGCTAATTCAAAATTAATATTCTTACTGAGAACATTACGAATCCAATTTTCATCATATTCAAATTGAATATCACTTAAGATTTTAGAAAACTGACCGATCGTGTCAACACTAATGTTTTCAAGTGCTGTGATAAGAGAAGTAAACGTTTCGGGAACTGCAAACGCCTCATTGAATCTATACAATATTGTTGTTCCTGATTTATACCATTTAGTTGATATTTTCAGTTGTTGGAATACATTTTCATCAACATCCGTTATTCTTATGGTTTTAAAGTAAAAATCAATTATATCTGCTTGGCGCCAAACGTACTGGAGAAATGATTTAAGAAATTTACCTTCAATACTAGTTTTAAAATGAACGAGTGTTTCTGAATTTAAATTCCATGGTAATATTTGATTATAGAGCTCAATTATTGGTACAGGTCCATTATCAAATGTTACATTGTGCTCTTTTATTTCGTTGAAATCATCGGATGTATGAGATTCGGTAAAAATGTGTACGCCACTTAACCAATCAAATGACTGCCAAATAATAATGTTTTTAGAAGTATAATACTTCTCCAATACAGTATTGATATTTATCATAATAAATTCCAAGAACTCTACTTGAAGAACATAATTCATGGAGTTATCATATTCCGGAAATCGCAGTAATATAAAATTATTTAACCATAATTTTTCAAGTATCGAGTTTTCAACACAATTCAGATTGTACGGACTGAAGTTGTTCGAGAGATCATCAATTATACATCGGACTTTTAAAAAGTGAATCCAATCACTGCATAATGTTAAATACAAACTGAATACATTTTGATCAACTTTACTGCAAGTACTCAAATGATAAAAAATTAAAGGAATAGGTTTACAAAATGCAACTAACTTATCTACCCATAATAAATCATAAAGATAATTTATGTCAATTGCTTGGCATATGTAATTAGTGTATATGTATGATCGAATACGTTCTAAAAATCT
Organism: Sipha flava; assembly: GCF_003268045.1. NCBI lineage: Eukaryota > Metazoa > Arthropoda > Insecta > Hemiptera > Aphididae > Sipha > Sipha flava. The sequence continues at coordinate 1,516 of NW_020273080.1, forward strand.
ATTTTGAAAATTTAGGAGGAGGTTTAGTAATACTTCACTTAATAACAAGGGACAGTTTAACGGGAAATTTTCTTCCGGATAAATAAATTCATTGCTATAATTTGTTTTTATCAATTCCTTACCTTCTTCATAAAATATCTTTTTTAAACCAGTATTCAGTTCGAGAATTGACTCAAAATTTTCATAATCAATTAATAACGGCGAAGTTCGAGGGTATTGATATTTAAACTCTTCGAGATTTGAATGATTTTGGAAAATTGATTCAGTACTCCGATCACTATATAATATAATATCTTTTTTATCAATTTCATTAATTAATTTGAATATGATTTTCAAAAATGTCATAGAATCATTATCAGTATACATTTTGGTAGATATGGGAAGAATTTCGAGTTTAGATAGACGTTTCTGTAACGAAGTTATACATCTTTTTATAGCATATGTAGATGTGTTGTTGTGATCCTCGTTTTGAATAAGAGATTCTCTAAGGTAATCTTTGCGTAATTGACAAAGGTGTGAATGTAATGAAAGTAATCTTCCGAAATTTTTCAGTGTAGGTGTACAAATGTAGATGAAATCGAGACATCGTGGAATATGAGTACATGTGGTACGTACAATGTCTGATTGAAATACATTAATTATAACTTCGTGATCATTTATGTTCGTGAAGAAATTATTACCTTTAGGAAGATTTGAAATAAAATATTTATTCATTTGTTTTAAAATTAAAAATAAATCATTCCCTAATTGTTGCATATCCAAATAATGAATTTCTTCACCACAGTGGCAACGATCAAATGTATCTGACATTTTTTCCAATAGGTCATTTTTTTCAATATACAAGTGATATGTCTGCACATTATAAACCAGTTCTTTAGCGTTTTTCACATAATTATATTCTATTCTTTCAAATGAAGAACTTGCAGCACTTCCACTTTCATGGGATTCATTTGTACTTACCGACGACACTGATACCCGGACGAATATTTGCATTCCATGAAAAACTAAAAGCTTAAGTAAATACATTTTATGATTGTTATAGAATGTACAGGTTCGCGTCGAATAATTTGAGTTTTTACTAAAGTTTATACACGATGATTTGGTAGATTTTAATGTTAGGTTCGTGAATTCCTACTTTTTAAACCACTTGATTAAACATATAAAATATGAAAAAAACATAAGCATTTGCACATTTTTATAAACTAATGCAAATAATATTTGACTACATCACCAATACAATAATTCGAATTTGTTCATGTATATATATTGTAAATATCTTCGAATGTGAAAAAAAATATTACTAAACCACAATAACTTTTAGATTCTTGAAATGTTATTTTTTTTGTTGTGAAATACTCTAAGGCTTTAAGCCTTCGATTTCTAGAAAAACAAAAGCTATTAAAATTTGTATACTGTGGAAACATAATCTGTCCCGTATAAAATGAAAATGTTATAATTAGGGCACAGGACAAGTAGCATTTGCATAATTGCTTAGAGAGAATCACTTATATTTACCAATGTTTCTAATATACATTGTAACGTCAAGGAATTTATTCGTTATTATTATTTATTTATTATTATTATTTCTTCATTTATTTTTTCTTATTATAATTATTATTAATATTTAATGAGAATAAAATTCCAGATAAGAACAATTTTCAATTAATATTATAATGATATGTACGAACAATCTTATTATATAAGCTATCACACATATCATATATGTCCCTCCCCTTCCCCCCTATCAGAAGGTTTTTTGTGTCCGGGTATTACGACATTCGTGCGACTGATCGCCGCCACTGCCACCATCCTCTCTTCTATGTCCCAGCGCATATCACGAGGTATACGTGTGTAAGCGTTTCCCATAAAATTATAAAAAAAATACGCTCTGTCTTTGAACAACCACGGGCCGAGAACGTCATCACCCCAGATCCGTCTCAAGATTTTTTCAAAAAGTGTACGCCGTCCAAATGATGGGCTAAGCGTCAACCATGGGCCTTCGACGGGCGAGAAGTCGACAAGCATCAAAATAAATATATATATATATATATATATCAAAAAAAGAAAAAAAAACTGTAATGCATTTTTCACATTCCCCATTTCTTTAATTATTATTTTTTTTATTGTACAACAGCTGTCCTGTCATTTCCTCATCACTATTTTAATATTAATATTAAGACTATTAAAAGCCTACGAGTTCCGTCGACGTGCCCTAAGCGACACCACA
>NW_020273081.1:0-29210 GCF_003268045.1 Sipha flava
AGTATTATTTACATGTATTACTAACGATGCGTAAAACTTACGTACCGGTTTTTTCGTAGACGCTATCATTCACAGTTGCAGTGGTACAAAATAACTATACAACTATCAACAAATATGCACAACTAACTGATAAAAGCATATCTAGATTCACGAAACGATATAATCAGTATACACAGTTTTACCACCTTATAAATATGAGGTATGCGTAAAATTTACGTATATTACCATTCTAGGGTTAATATAGACTCATAATTCCTTCACAAGACGAATTGAATAATGGTTCGAATTCTATAAAATGTTCTTTAATGCACATTTCGTCGATATCAAAAAAATCTCAAAATCAAAGAAAGTTGCTCAATGTGATTAATATCTGGAGTACAATCTAACATAATACTATAATATTTTGCTTTGCGAACTCGACCTAGTATATTGTCACGTGTTAATTTTCCAATTATATTAATAATTTCATTTTGAATAGTTTTTCCACAATAATGTACATGCGTTTCACGAGACATAACACGACGAACGTGTTCATTCATTACTAAATCAAATTTTCCTAACAACTCGACAAGACCCAAAAACTTTTCATTGTGATGTGTAAATAACTTGTCCGAAGAACTTCTAAATGCTAAATTATTTTTTTCAAAAAATTAATTAATCGTTCTAAAATTTTTTTCCAATGTTCTCTTTCAGCAACTATTTGTTTTTTTTTAAGCTTGCGTCGATTGATTTGTTTTTTTTTAAGCCTTATATTAGTATCCAACCATATACTAACACATTTGATATAATGAGGCGAATTCTTGTGTGTTTTCAAATACTTGTGTACATGTTTCCAGTCTTTTAACCCATCTCTAGGTAAATTATATCGACTCGTAGTGTTGCCGCCGTAAAATAGCGGCCGGTCGACAACCCGAGTTATCACCGCGATCGAACACACATACTCAAACACTCGCGTACATCAGCCGTTATTTTTGTATTTATCTCTGTTTTAATTATGTTGTGAATTATATAATATGATAATGAGCTAGCGGCGGGTTATATGCGTCGCCGGTGCGGGTAAATTTTAACACGGCCGCCGCAAATTTTGTCGTTTTTCGTACGTCGTGTAAAAGAGTTGCGGCGTTGTTGCGAACAATTTCCTTTTACGAAATTTGTTATAGGCACGAATTGCCAGAATTATTATTATTGTTTTTTATTATATTATTTTTATGTGCGCTAATCGCCGGTAGTTTTTTTATATTATAATTATTTATACGTGTGCGAATCGCCGTAATATTTATTGCTTGTTTAATTTATTTTTATACACATTTACGCGTGCGCGAATCGCCACCAAATGTTGTGAATTTTATTATATTATTATACGTGCGCTAATCGCTGTAAATTTTATATTAATTATTATTGTGTGTGCGCTAATCGCCACTATTTTTATTTATATTGTATTTTAAAGTATAAATTTTAGGTAGCTGCAGCTTGTCAGTCTGCGCTCCACAAACTGTAAGTTTTTATATATTACTTTTATTTACACATTTTAAGTGTTGGGCCAGAAGGGCCGAAATTATTATTTGTTATTTATTACTAAATTATTTTACACTCTTACGTGTTGCTGTGAATTATTACTATTTTTTCTTTGTTTATTTATTGAGTATCTAATAAACAGCAACACCGTTACCAATTTCATATTTTGTTTTACCATTTTATATTTATTTATAGTTACCCTTTTTTCCTTAGTTTAAGATACACACACACGACATTTATACGCACCTTACACGACAAAACAACGTCCGAGGCGCGCGTAATATTATTTTATGCTCTCGGCGCGAACATTATGGTAACCTCGACGTGATGGATTTTTAAATTAAATTTATATTATTGTGAATTTTAATTTAATTATCCGTAAATTTTTATATACCTCTGATTGTTTTGTTGTGGTATTCAAGTGTGTAATTTAATTAAATCTTGGTTATTTGTTTGTGAATTATTTTAATTCTTACTCATTGAGCTGATTCGTGTATTTATATTAAAATCGTTGGTTATTATTTTGATTATTTATTAGTATTTTGTTCTACTGTCTTATTTTTAAAATCTAAAGGTTTATTAGTATATCTATTATTAGGCATAAGCACTAAATTATTTATGATCCAATTTATCTTTCTTGAGTTGATTATTATTATTAATATTTTTATTTCCTATTGCTATTCTCAAACAATATGGTGCTAGACTCTAATGAGCAAAAGGCGCTTGCAGATTTAAAGAGAAAAAGGGATGTAGTAAAGGGTGCTCTCACACGTGTTCGTACATTTGTAAATAAATTCGACCCATCACTACAAGCCGTGTCACTGCTAGAATTTAGGCAAGAAGAGCTACCACAAATTAATCGAAAATTCGAGGATATACAGTCGCAGATAGAATTGCTCGTTGACGAGGAAGAAGAGTCTGAGCTAGAAAGGGAAACGTTTGAAAATGAGTACTTCGCAATTAGATCTCAAATTCAAGAACTAATCAGCTTGGAAAAGCCTCATAACTCGACAGCTGTCAATGCATCATTCCCTGCTATGAATATCCATAGGGCCCAGTTACAACCTATACCGCTTCACAGGTTCAATGGTAACATATCATACAAGAATGGGCTTCATTTTTTGATGTATTTCGAGCGATGGTACACAATGACGATAGCTATACTGCAGCACAAAAGTTCTTCTATTTGCAATCAAGTTTGGAAGGTCCAGCTTTAGAGCTCATCCGCTCTATTCCAGTTAGCGATGGAAATTATGACGCGGTCATAGGACAGCTGATTCAACGATACGATAACCACAGCCTTGTAGTTCAATCACATATCCGCTCCATTCTCGACTGCCCCCGAGTAGAAGAATCAAACCCTAGTACTCTGCAAGTGTTATATTCCACAGTTTCTACTCATGCTGCAGCATTAAAATCAATGGATCAACCTGTTGAACAGTGGGATGCCTGGCTCATTACTATTGTCACTCGTCGATTAGATAAGAATACGGCGCATAGTTGGCAATTACAACAACGAAACACGAGGCTCCCGAAATACTCCGATTTGGAAATATTTATAGCAAGTCGTTGTGCTGCCATAGAGACATCAGAGTCTTGCACGTCATCATTTGAAAGAAGTTATGAGAGTCAAATAAAAGGGTCAAGCTCAAAAAGAATTACATCAAATGGCGCATCAAGAAGGATGCTTATTTCTGCGAATAACAAGTCTATTCACCCATGTCCTTGTTGTTCGGAAGCTCATAGGCTGTTCATGTGTGAGCAATTCAACGGTCTTTCAGTATCCGAACGTCTTCAGATGGCAAGAGCATCACAGATATGTTTCAATTGTTTATCTTCAGGGCATATGGCAAATACTTGTAGATCCACTTACAGGTGTCGAACGTGCAACCGTAACCATCATTCATTATTACATTTTGAAAAAAAGGAGAAAACTGAAGAGAAGGAACAGCTTAAAGGACAACAACCAGATACAGGTCAAACATCGTCTACCTCCGGAATCCTAGTGTCTGCACCTGTACCAGCAGAAATCACGACGGGCAATTCTCACGTGTTTCTTACGACAGCCTTGGTTATGGTTCAAGATAAAAACGGTGGACGTCGCCAGTGCAGAGCTATCTTGGATAGTGATTCCCAAATAAACTTTGTGTCAAAAAGATATGCAAATTTACTACAGTTAACATGTATGAAGTCTTTATTACCAATAAGTGGTATTGGGGACAATCGGTTAAGAGCAAGGTCATGCAGTGAGTTGAAAGTCGAATCAAGAACGTATGAATTTAGCATTAAGATTACTTGCTACGTATTGCCTAACATTGTCGGAGATTTAGCGCCTTGTTCAGAGCCTGCAGATGGATGGGGTATACCAGATGCTGTGTCTCCATTTCTAGCTGATCCAGATATCCATCGCTCTCAAGCTATCGATTTACTTATTGGAGGTGGTTCGTTCTTTGATGTTTTGGGAACAAAGAAAATACCATTAAATATAGGTTCAGTAACCCTACATGAAATTGTTTCGGATGGCTCGTAACAGGAGAACTTTATAACCAGCATTCACGAACACCTTTCTCAATGGGTCAAACGATAGAAGATGATTGGAAGGCTCTCAGCAGCATTGAAAATACAAGCTATGGCCGAGCATCAAAGGCGAATAAGAGATGTCAAGAAGAGCAAGAGACAGTCCAACATTTTAAGCAACACACAATGCGTGATGAGGAGGGACGCTTTATCGTACGGCTTCCCACCAAGCAGGTGATCAGCGAAATAGGCGCAACATTACCTATGGCGACCGCAGGCTTCCTGAATGTTGAGAAAAGATTACAACATGATAAGCATTTGAAAGCTGAGTACATACGATTTATGAATGAATATATTGAAATGGGACATATGGTTCAAGTAATGGATGATTCGACTCAGACGCAGAATCCCTTTTATCTACCACACCATTCGGTAAAAAAGGCATCAAGTTTAACTACAAAGGTCCGAGTAGTTTTCGATGCCTCTTGTCAAAAGTACATCATGCGTATCTCTTAATGATGCCTTGAAGTGTGGTCCAGTTGTTCAGCAAGATTTATTTTCAATTCTCGCGCGCTTCCGCAAGCATCAATTTGTCTTAACTTCGGATATAGAAAAAATGTTTCGTCAAATAAAGGTTGCAAAGGAAGATTGGGACCTACAAAAAATTGTTTGGAGATCCAGCCCTGAAGAGTTACTAAGTTCATACCAGTTAACTACAGTCACGTATGGAACAACTCCTGCCTCATTTCTATCAACCTATTGTCTTATAGCACTCACAAAAAGTGTTAAGAAGAAATACCCGAAAGCTTCAAAGGTGATTGCCGAAGATTTTTATATGGACGATCTAATGACGGGGGCCGATACAGAGGATGACTGCTGTCAGTTACAAATAGATGTTAGTTCAGTGTTAATATTAGCAAAGCTACCGTTAAGGAAATGGTGTTCCAACTCCGAGATTGTTATGCGAAAAATTTCATCCAAGTCTGTTGACGATCCTTTGTTTGTATTAGATATAGGAGACGATGACACGGTCAAGTCACTAGGGTTACAGTGGAAACCAGTCGCAGACCATTTTCAATATGACATCGTAACGAGATCCACACAAGGCGCGTTAACGAAAAGAGCTATACTCTCTGACCTGAACAAAATTTTCGATCCACTTGGGTTTCTGTCACCACTTTTAGTGAAAGGAAAAATATTCCTACAACAGCTGTGATCAATGAAGATAGGCTGGGATGCTCAGCTTCCAGCAGACATTCAGCAAAGATGGATTCATTTTTTTGATACACTCGAGCAACTCAAGGAATTGTCCATTCCTAGAAAGGTTATACCTGAGCGTACCGATATCATTGATGTACATGGATTTTGTGACGCCTCAGAGGAAGCATATGGAGCCTGTATCTACATTCGTACTCAAAGCACCGACGGAAAATGATATTCCAGACTTCTATGCTCCAAAACTCGAGTGGCCCCATTAAAAGGAAGTACAATCCCGCGCCTTGAGTTAAACGGTGCCTTATTATTAGCTGAGCTGGCTCAACAAGTTGCTGAGTCATGGCAAATCAACATTCATCAGTTCAAGTTATGGACGGACTCAAGTATAGTTAGGGTGGTTGAATAGCCAGAGCAGCCGGCTGAAAACATATGTTGCAAATCGAATAGCTCAAATCATGGATGTAACAGAGGTCAACCAGTGGAACCATATAGGAACACATGAAAATCCAGCGGATATCACTTCAAGAGGTTTGGGACCACGGGAGCTTTTAGACGCAAGACTGTGGTGGAAAGAACCCCTCCTGGTTAGAAAAGAATGAGAAGGATTGGATAATAAATACAATCGTCAACGAGAATGAAGAGCTACCCGAAATACGTAAAGTGAAGTTAGTACTTGTAGCAAACAATCCAGCAAATAGTATATTAGAACACTATTCAGAATGGAACCACATGCTACGAGGAGTAGCTTGGCTAACAATCTATTCGAAGTATCTGCGTAAGATGATCAATAGACCTCAGTCTTTAAGGATATTGGACTTGAACGAAGCGAGAAAAACGGTGCTAAGAATGGTTCAGACTGAGTGCTTTAGCAAAGAGATCTTATCGCTAGAAAAGGGACATGAAGTACCAAGGAATAGCAAGCTGCGGAGTTTGAATCCCTTCCTACGCGACGGTTTAATATTTGTGGGTGGAAGACTCGACAACTCAAACATGGCGGATAAACATAAGCACCCTGTGGTATTGCCTGCCGCTCATAAAGTAACCCGTATGATATTTGAAAAATACCATCTGGAGCTTCTCCATGGAGGACCTCAGCTTTTGTTGTCTGAAGTAAGGCGTTTTTACTGGCCACTGCTAGGTCGAGTAACTGCAAGGTCAGTGGTGTGGCGTTGTGTTCAATGTACGAAAGCAAAGCCACGTTTTAATCACCCAATGATGGCGCCACTTCCAAAAGATCGAGTGCAGTGTAGCAGACCTTTCACCGTTACAGGTTACAGATTTTGCAGGACCAATATATATTCGTAGTGGATTGAGACGAGTAGCTGCTAAGAAGGCTTGGATTGCAGTATTTGTTTGCTTTTCCACGAAGGCCATACATTTGGAGTTGGTTGACGACCTTTCAAGTAAGTCCTTTATAGCGACATTGCATTGTTTTATGTCTAGAAGAGGAAAATGTGCTAAGATTTATAGCGATAATGGCACAAATTTTGTCGGCGCTCAAAGGGAGTTAGTCTCAATGATGAAGAAGGCCAGTGTTGACTTAACGAAAGAAGGTATTGAATGGCATTTTAATCCACCGGCCGCGCCACATTTTGGTGGCATATGGGAGAGTGCCGTGAAGAGTATGAAGCATCACCTGAAGAGAGTTATATCGGATCATAAGTTAATAAACACAGAAATGCGTACACTAGGGTGTCCCAGAAAATTCAATGTAATTTTTTTCATATGCATACCCTCTTAATTTTTTTGTATTGTATCAAAACACTCATTAATGAAATTTCATGAACTTTTGACCACGATAAGCCGTGCCGACTCGAGTAGTAACCTGTCGTTGCCTGTCAATACATGCATTATAGACGTGCGCGCTTATGAACGCAGTTATGTGCGTATAATTTCCGGTTGTTCATGTTAGTAAGCATATTGTTTTTGGCGAATCAACATGTCAGCCAAATTACGCAGTACTAAAGACGGTATATTTTTAGTAGGAGACGTACAACACCCTATAAACGGGTCAAAACTTCCCTCTAATGGACAAGTACTAGCAGTATTGTTTTATAATATCCGTGAAGTAAAATTAACTATTAATGAAAGCGCGAATCTCGCTGTTCGTGAGTGTGTTATATTTTGGGAAAAGGCGCGAATCCCAACCAAATCGTTACCTAATTGTGTAAAAAAACTTGTTGACTTACATCAAGTTTGGCGAGGCTTACAAAAAAATGCAAAAAAAAAACACAAGACGTTTTCAAACAGCATCAACAAGCATTTACAGACAGTTTAAATAATTTGTTTGATATTGCACACGCTGATGCCTTACAATTAATCAAAATAGAGGAAGATAAAATATTTTTAAAGCACCAGAGAGAGCCAGGTCGAGTTGGTTATTTGGGTGGAGTGGATAAGACAAAGAAAAAAGGGCGCAACTAAGAGCAACCGAAGAAGAAAATCGGCGAATGAAATATCTTTCTGCTTCAAATTCTCTGGTGTCGAATGAACCTGTAGAAGACGATTTATTTTCCATTTCTGATGAAAATATAGATTCACCAGATAATCAGCAAACTACTATCGAGAACACAATGAGCAACCTGAGACTGGAGCGATTCTAAGAGTACCAAAAAAGAATTTTATTACTTCAAAATTAGTAGCTGCATTAGACAGGTGTCAGTTGAGTATGCGAGACTCTGTGTTTATTCTTCAAGCTACTATTGAGGCGCTTGGGTATAATACAGATGAATATCCGATAAGTAAATCTTCCATCCAACGAATCCGTACAGTAAAACGAAAAGAACGAGCGGAAGCTATAAAGATTGATTTTAAAAACGAAGTACCAGACGTTGTCACTGTTCATTGGGACGGAAAATTGTTGCCTGCACTAAATGCTCGAAATTGCAAAGAAGAACGTCTTCCTATAGTTATTTCATTTAAAAATAAAGAACAACTTATTGCTGTCCCAAAATAGGACGGTTCTACAGGAAGAGAAAAGGCACAGGCTGTTTGGAATGCAAACATAGACTGGGATCTCGAAGAAAAAGTACAGATTCTTTGTTGTGATACGACAGCTTCAAATACAGGTCGTCTCAATGGCGCTTGTATTCTCCTAGAGCAAAAACTAGACAGGGAATTGCTTATTTTTGCTTGTCGCAATCACATATATGAGCTGGTCCTAAAATCCGTTTTTGAAATAAAAATAAGTCAAGTGACCACAAGTCCTGATATTCCGCTCTTCAAGAAGTTCAGAGAAAATTGGAAAAACGTCGATCCCAATATGATACAAGGATATAGGGAAAAAATGGAAATATTTTTTACAACTTCTGAAATAGAAGCACTGCTTACATTTTATCATGCTGAATTGACAAAAAAAATTGTCAGAGATGACTATCGAGAGTTGATAGAACTTTCAGTTATATTTTTAAATGGAGATCCCGATCGGAAATTAAAAATCAGGCCTCCGGGTGCCATGCACCAAGCTCGATGGATGGCGAGAGCAATCTATTCCCTAAAAATATGTTTGCTAAGTTCTCAGTCAAAATTAACCAGTAAGGACAAGTCATCTCTTCTAGATGTCTGTATATTTATTGTAACTTGCTATGTCAAGCCTTGGCTTCAATGTATTATACCAATAAAATCACCGAATCAAGATATGTGTTTTCTAAAGTCTTTAAAAACATACGAGAACGTTGAAAAAAACATTTCAAAAGCGGCTCTACACAAATTTAGCCAACATTTATGGTATTTGACTGAAGAAGCAGCTATCCTGGCACTATTTGACGATGAGGTAAACGAAGCAACAAAAATAAAGATTGTGGAAAATTTAACAAATGAAAATATATTGACCACTGGGAAACGATACATCCCATCAAAGGACGAACTTTGCGGTTCATTATACGGTTAGTATGACATATAAATATTAATATAATAATATGTTAGTTGTTTTTATTATAGATATCTTCAGTTATTTCTAACTAAATATTTTTTATCTTTTCAGAAAAAAATATTTATGACTTTATATCGGCCAAGAGCAAGTATTTGTTCACTCGTCTCAAAATTGATGATAATTTTCTCCTCGAGTCTCCTTCATCGTGGCAAACTAATACTTCGTTTCTCAAAGCCAAAAATGCTGTGTCAACCCTTTATTTTTTATTTATCTATGATATTATTTTTACATTTTGTTTATTTAAGTTTCCTAGGCAGGTAATTGTATAAGTTATGTTATTGTTTTATAAGTTCCTTACTAATTTCAAGACTGAACCAAGGACTAATCAGGATGTTGTTTATTTTTTAATTCATGTTTTTATTTTTAATTGGTTATTAATTTGTATTAAAGGTACCTAACCTAGTTGTTAAACAGATAATGTTAATTTTTTTTTTTTGTTACTTACCTATCTATTCATTTTTATAGTTATAAAATATATATGATTCAAAAAGTTTATTTTAATTAGTATACTTTTTTATTAGAACCAGTAATAAAGTTACATCTATTCATAATATTAATGATGTATATATTTATTGTGTTACTCTCTATTGGCGCTAAAATAATAATATTTTTAAATTTTTTTTTTATCCTGTTGAAGTAAAACATTTTTAAAAACATATATGGTGACCCTATTCAACCCAGCTGTGGTATGAATAGATTTATAAGGCAAAATAAACAGGTGACCCTATTCACCCCAAACAATATGAATAGGGTCAGATTTTTTAAAAAATATATATAAAAAACTACTTAAGTAAATGTGTTTTTTTACATTGAATACTATAAAGAGATATGTTACCTTTCATATAGAAAAAAATTGAACTTTTTTTAAAAAATTTACAGAGATATAACCAAAAAACCTCTGAAATTGACCCTAATGTTTTACGGTATTATAATACTATAAAGAATCAAATGGATAACTGGGAAAATGATGATGTACTTTTAAATTACACTGAATTGTAACATGAAACAGAAAATAATATACTGGACATGGATGAACAGAGATCTACCATAAATCAGATGACATGGTCAATACCTCCAATAACTAACATGTCAAATGATAAATGTATGAAAGTTTGGAACATTTTACAATCATGGAGTCTAGAATGTGTATATAAAACATGTATGGGTAAGAATAATTGAGTAATTTTTTTATTAATTTATATAGCATATTTTTGGTTTTTGTTGTTACAGATCAATGTATTGATACCGAAGTGATGAAGTATATGAATTGTAAACATATTAGATTATTGCTAGTAAATTTTCCTCTTGGTATACAAATAAAGTTTGAAAAATATATTCATGATTATCAAAACAAAGAAGTTTAACAGCATCAAATTCCATTCTTAAAACCAAAATCAATTCCAGTATCTACAGCACAAAATATTATTCCAACAAATGAAAATATATTTGATCTAAATCAAATTCTGACAAAAAGTTCACAAAGTTCTATGGTTGTCGACTATTACTTTAAAAATAAAAAATTGAATGAATCGTGTCGTACACTATTAGTGGAGCTCATCATTAATGATTTAATCAAAAAAAATTGTACTATGACTATAGATTTAGCTAGTAATATATCAAATGTCATTATTATGTCATTTCCAACAGAAATAAAGGTAAGAACTTTTTTAACTGTTGATTTTTTTTATTATTATATTGTAAAAAATAATGTGTTTTATATTGTGAACATATTGATTGAAAAATTGACATGAATTCATTAATTAACTTGGTAATAATTTTACTATTTTTCATCATTTTTATTTTTTTTATTAATTTTAGGATGTTTATTTTTTGAAGGATGTTACTTGCAAAGCTCCTAAAGGAAAAGTTTATGCGAAATACTTCAACACTATGAAGAAATTAAAAAAATGGAGGCTAAAATCAGCAAACAATAATACATCTGAGGTTAAGAAAATTATTTATAGATTCGAAGATTTACTTAATTCTTCATTAGGTATTTATAATATGCATAAAAGTAATTGATATCTATTAATATATTGTTCGTTATATGATTCGCACAGATATTGAACCTGATTCAGAAGATGTGGCTCTTACTTTATAAAATAATATTGATTTGTCTTGGCCTGAAATAGAAGTAATATGGCGAAAAACAATTAATTTCCGACTTCAATATATAAGGAACAATGATACAGCAAGTATTTTTAGTAAATGGGTACATTACACAAAGCCAATGGTCTACAAATAAGTAATTTATCAAAAAAACTTTTAAATTTTTATTAAAATATACTTTTATAAATAATTAATAACTAAAGATAGAGATTGATTTTGGTCGAATGTACACAAATTTTAAAAAACTTAAATGTAAAATTTGAAAAAACCTTACCGACTTTACTGAGTATATTACATGATCGTGTCAAAGATGGTGGAAGTGTAGCTCTATTACGGCAGTTAAAAGAATCGACCAATTTATGTAAAAGTAAGTTTTAATGTTAACATTTTTGGACTGCATAATGTATTCATAATTATTTAATTTATTTGTAGATGGTGAAACCTTGACTTCATTATATTTGTTACATTCATTATTTTTACCTACTACTAAAAAAGTCATTTTGGATGAACAAGGCAAAAAATCAACAATCAAATATTCAATTAAAGATTCACAAAACTCATTCATCATCATAGCACATACTGCAGTAGAACTAGAATAAATTGTAGAAAACATTAAAAAATAAAAAAACGACATACAACCTTGTATTTTAATTGTTGGGTCATTATTAAATCCTATCCAAATACTTATTTACTTTGACGATATAAAATATAAAGTATTCTTAGAAATTAAAGCCGTAGACATATGTTTGAAAATTTTCCATGTATTCAATTTAGAATATCCTTTACAGTGCAATAATGTATTGTTGTTTTTACAAATTTATTATTATGAAAATGTGATAAAATATGATAGAAGTTGTAGTTTGATCAGACAAATTTGTTCAGAATTGGATACTAATTTATTAAATTCAGATTTGAGTGGTTAATTATATATGATTATATTAAATATTTTATTTTTATTTTGATTATACAGTCAATACTTTTTTTTATACTTTACATTTATGCTGTATGTGGAATATTCGAATATATAATATATTCTTTTGTCTGATAATTTTATTTTACTTAGGTACCTACTACAATTAAAATTAGTTAAATTATATATATTTAATTTTTATATTTTTATAGGTATATTTTTACATATTTTGTGCTATACCTGGACAATGTTATAATTAATTCATTTTGTATTGATTTTCTATTAATTTATATCTGCATAATTAATAGTGTTAACAATGATTTAGTATATAGTATATAAATATATTGTATGTATATAAATATAATATATAATAAGTTAAAATCAACCTGTTTGTAATATCAATGATTATTATATTGTTTCTACCTTACAATGTATTGATATGTATAAACAACAGTTTGTTTAATAAAAAATAATTTTGTTAATCTTACATATTTGTTTGTATAATACATTTTTACTATCTATAGTAAAAATAATAAAAGGTTTGTTGATATGAATAAATCAGTGTTTTGATTTGAGATAACCATGGTTGGTATTATTAACAATTACTTGGTTAATTTTACCTATATTCAATCAACAGAGTGGTTGGTTAATGTGACCTTAATTGCCTTGTAATATTAATAAACGGTTTGTTGACCGGATTTCAACGAACAGTTTGTAAATCCAAACTAACATTTTCTTAATAATATCTAGATATTTCTCTGGGTGAATATAGATTAACATTTGACGCACCTTACAATTATTACTCGACTTACGACCAATTAGTTAATTACATTATTATAATATATATTTACTAATAAGTTAATTAGTCAATTAGTCAATTACTTAATTATTTAATTAGTTAATTATTTAATTATTTAGGCCATATATGGTAGCCCATAACACCTCCCCACTAAAAAAAAGATTTCGTTCTACAAGACAGAAATCTTTTACAATATTCTTACACTTTGAATAATTTTTCTTAATTCTAAAAACTGAATATAATTTAATTATTAATTTGGTTAGTGATTTATAATTTGTTTTCAAACATGCAAACTTTTACAATGTGATATACTAATAATAATAATTAATTTACTAATGTTAGTATTATCCATTTACCAAATTCAATTTTTTTTTTGTTCAATACTATTACCAATATTACTATTAAAATATTTTATCATTCCCGCTTATCTAAACTTATTGAATTATTTATTTATTTTTATTTATATGAATGAACAGGCTAGAAGCCCAATAGTACAACACAATTTGTAGTAATGATAATGAATATTATAACAATTAATAGATAAACGCCAAACAATACGACGATTATATACAAATAAAAATAAAAGCAAAAGTAAACAAGGTAAAAACAGTAGTAAGTAACAGATTAAGTACTAGAAAAAAAAAAAAGAAAAAACTTTCTAAGAGAAGCATAGGTGTTCGTTACAAATGCGCATCATACGATGAATGGGATAATTTCTACCATAGTTGGTGCTGTGGAAAGGAACAGCAAAAGGAGAATTAGACCTTATTAAGCGAGAGGGAACTTTAAAATTAATTAGAGAAAGGAGAGATGGAGCGTCCACACGTCCGTCAATCAGCTTATGCAAAAATACTAAGTTAGCATCAACTCTTCTATCTGCCAGGGACAAGAGTCCAAGTTTGTTCATCACTGGCCTATAATCATGTGGTGGATGTGGAATTTGTAGAATAAATGACGCTGAAGAACAAAAACGCGTCTGGACCCTCTCAATGCAAGAAGAGTATGCTGCCGTAAAAGGGTCCCAAAGAACGGAAGAATATTCTAAAAGAGGCCGTACAAGGGAGCAATATAAAGCTTTGAGAGAACTAGATAGCCTAAATTCTTTTGAAGTGTGTATGACAAAACCGAGCATCTTCAATGCACGATAGCAAACAGCCTCAATATGGTAATGAAAATCGATATTTGGACATAAAAAAATACCCAAGTCTTTCTTCGTAACAATATTAATGCTTGACCCGTTTATCAAGTACGTATAGTGAATAATATTACTGCTCCGGGCAAAAGACATAGAATGGCATTTACCTACATTGAAGCTTAGTCCCATAGAATTGAACCACAAAACAAGAGCATCTAGCTCATTCTGGAGGGTTACACAATCAGTTACTGACTCAATTATCTTGAAGATTTTCAAATCGTCAGCAAACATAAGGAACATAGAATCAGGGATAATCTGTTTTAGACCATTAACCAATAGAAAAAACAACAAAGGGGATAAGTTCCCCCTTTGAGGGACACCTGAAGGTACACAGACTGCTTCAGATTTACAACCTAGGACTTTTACATATTGGATCCTATCAGATAAATAAGATTTGAACCAAGATAGAATGGGCTCCCCAAATCCAGCTTTATACAGAACATCAATTAGTACTGTATGGTCTACACGATCAAACACTTTGGAGAAATCCGTAAAAATAACATCCACCTGAGTTCGGTTTTCAATGGCCTCCAATATGAAATTATGATAAACTATCTGATTTGTAGTAGCAGAACGGCTAGGCCTAATACCGTATTGTTCATCAACTAAGATAGAATTCACTGATGGCTGATTACTCTTCAGGACAAGCAGCTCAAAGATTTTAGCAATATGATTTTGAATAGTAATAGGCCTATAATTGTTTACATCAGTTTCATCACCAGTCTTAAATACAGGCGTGACTGAGCTAATCTTTAGCATAGATGGGAATGTTCCTGTGTCGAGGGAGTGACAGAATATCAACCATAAAGGAAAGCAGAGAGCTAATCTTATGTTATATAGAAACGTCCCTGGTAGACCATCAGGAACAGCCGACTTTGAAGTTTTTAACATAGACAAACCCAGTTCAACATCATTGTTGGTAAAGGAACAATTACTTGGTAAGTTAAAATGAGAAAAGGAAATATCAGGAGTTTGGCTGGAAGAGGGAGTGGCATAAACGGTGCTAAAATAAGAAGAAAAGAGGTTAGAAACTGATTCAGGGCCAGAACCAATCTTTTTATCAAAATGAACTGTATATGGAATCCCATCACTGGATTTATTTTTCCGGAGAAGTCCCAAAAAGACCGAGGATTGGTTTTTAGCTTACACCTAGTTTGAGCTATGAACGATTTATAGCAATTTTTGTATTCATATTTATAGCGTGCCCGGAGATTAGAAAACTCGTTATAATCTCTGGGACAGTGGGAAACTTTAAATTTGGCATGCGCCCGCTTTTTAAAAATAACTATAGATTTGAGGTCTTTATAAAACCACATAGGAAATTTAGAAGAACTATAACTGACTTCTGGAACAAAATTCAGAAAGCAGAAATGCAGAGCATCATACAATGCGTTGGTTGCTTGATCCACATCTAGAGACTATAGTTTCAAACTAGTTGAAGGACAAAATAAAAGAACATATGTCTGGATAGCATGCACGACGAAAATTAAAGTATTTATGGGAGTTGTCAAGAAGTGGACTAAGGGAAATTTGATTACAAGCGCAGGGTGATAAGGATTACAAGGAACAGAGACAGATTTTTCTACCAAAACATTGCAGTTGTTGGAAAACACCAGATCAAGAATTCCCCCAAAATGATTCGAAACCCCAATGAGCTGGAAAAAATGATTCAAAGCAAATATTTCGGGAACGCATTGCACTCTAGGGCCTGAAGATGAACAATAAATTAGACCATAATCGTCATTAGACCATGAGGTATAAGGTAGGTTAAAGTCACCACAGATTATGAATACACAACCAGGATTGAGAGAGATAGTAGCTTGGACAGCTGACATAAATGACTCATAGACGAGAACTGGACTATTAGGAAGGATATAAACGGAACAAACTACAAAGGTGACATTTTGTACATCGAATCTTACAAATAAATGCTCAACAGTATAGGCTGTAGTTGGTAATAATTCACAAACTATATCGCACCACCACCTCTATAAAAATTACTAGTATCACTATTACGATCATATCTGAATACAGCATAATTAATTAAACCTAATTTATTATCAAAAAAACTGTCACTTAACCAAGTTTCAGATAAACAAATAAAAATATAATTAAACAAAGACACATTACATTTAAAACACAGTAATTTGGTTCTAAGACCACGGCAGTTTTGATAAAATCCAAGTGACAATTGAACGCCATGGTGGCTTAGTTTTTTGAATTTTTAGAATTTAAGATCATACCTGGTTGAAGACGACCCCAGAATCTCTTGACAATAACTCCATCGGGCCGTAAATATTGTAAATTGTCTTCTATCCTTAGTTATAGCGATAAAAGGTTGTTCCGGTTTTAATATATGAGTTACATTTCTCATCATTGGTACTGGTATCGCATTGTACATAGTTAATTCTATTTCTGTAACCAGTGGTATTTTAATTACGAACAATAATTTGTCTTGAGTGTATATAGTGGTAATCTTAATTATTTTTCTTAGTTCATATAGTTCATTTGGAATTGTCCCCATAGGTAAATGCATTTTATATCTAAACAATGTGCTATATCATTTAATGTTTCTGATAAGTCCTTTAGTGTTAGTAAACTTGTGTCTATCACACCTGTTCATGCGGTGGTAATTATTTGATTTAACATTAATGTTTTGTATGCGTATTGATTTACAAGTGCCAAATGTAGATTTTGCACACTATTGAATAATAATAAATCCAATATGTCATTTTTTGCGTTTGTCAAACTGTTCATTCTTTTTACGAGTTCTTGTTGTATTCCTCTTAATTCCTCATGTAATTGTTGCGTTTCTTCTATACTTGCTCCTATACGTTGCATTGCTGTTTTTACTAAAGTTGTTTGTTTCTTCATTAAATGTAAAACATTTCCACTATTCTTCTGTTGTTCAATTAGTGCCCTATTTACTTTTTTAGTACATTCATCATCACAAACTCCAAATAATACGTGTAATGCGTTTCCTATAATATTTATAGCTCCCCGTTTCTCTCTTTTAATTTCATCTCTTCCTAGTGATATAATAATATTTTCTCTCTGCATAGATATCTCGGTAAACATTCCAGTTATAATATTATCGAATTTACTACAAATAAGCCTATGTTTATCATCCTTTTTACAATTTTCATTTAATTCACTTATATTTTTTTTCTAAATATTCATATTTTTCATTATATTCTGTTAAGGATAGATATGCCATTAACGTATATTCACCCCCTACTAACCTTGTTGGTCCATAATTTTCAAAATAATAACCTGGTTTGTTGATATCGAAGCTTTCAATGCTAAAGTGTTCTGAATGATCCTTAATTTTTATTTCTTCGCCAATGGTAGTTGTAATGCACAATAATAATCTAAAATATTTATAATTATTTATTCTATATATATTTGCTTTTGAATTGATTAATTTAACGACAAATTTTGTATAATTTTATAGGTTTAATGTTGGATACTATTATATTAAAAATACATCTAGTTAAATCTACATCCGTCACAGGATCATGACAGTGTGATATTTCGTGCCTTTTTATGCACACTAAATCATGTGCCTCCTTTAAATTAAGCATTCTACCATTTTTTATTTTATACCCTATGTCCCTACTATATAATAATTTATTGTTATCCATATTAATTAATTTTAGACTAAAATAGTTGTCATTATTATCGCTATATGTTGTTATGTTTAGCATTCTTTTAATATTATTTATCCGCAGTTTCTTTAATATCTTCCTATCCATGTCTCCATTCCAGAATACAACAACAGGTTTTCTGTTTCTATCGGAAAACATGTAATGATTTAAGAAAGTTGTGCCTAGATTTCTATTTCCCCCGACCACTACACTTTGGTGTAATTGCCCGAGCAACGGTGTTAAAACATCTGGCTTCTTTCTAAAAATCATCTTCAAATGTTTCAGCAGACCTTCATAATTTCTTGGGTGAAATATTTGTAATTTACCCTCTTCAGTTAAAATGATAGGCCTCCCTTCCAATTTAATAGGTGTATGCTTATTGAGATTGTTGCAAATGGCTCCTGATACTAATAATATATCTTTTTTGTTTACCATTGCAAATTCAAAATCAATAACCACAAATTTTATCTGCGAACTACAAAATATTACAAGTTAATACAAGTTAATAATAAATCATTTACATAAAAATTTTCTTTTTAAAACAGCCCATCTTCAATTAATTCGTCTATTATTCTTCCTAATTCATTACAAGATGGTCCAGTCGAATCTATAGATATAACTTCTTCCATAAATTCTTGTAATCCCAGCATTATTCCTAACAATTGTTCACATGTATATGGTTCTGTCATCATACTATTTGTATCCATTATATGCTCATTAAAACATGGTAACTCAAGTACATTTCCTAATTCTCGTGTTCCTACTTCTATATGGTTATCTCCTCCTAAAAATTCGCGCAATTTCCTCATGAATTCCTTAGCTCTTTCCATAATTATAATTTTATATATATTGTTTGAATTTAAATATCGTTTGATTTTTCTTCGTAATTGATCCTACCTGCAATATTTTTAATTTAATTATATTCATGTATAACATATTTATATATATATATTTTTATGTATGTATTTATTTATTTTATTTTATTTTTTTTTTTTTACGTTTTTATTCTACTTTATCATTATAATATTTCTTTACATTATTTTTATGAACTGTTACCCCTCTTCTGCCTCTTTGTATTATTATATTTTCCTCTCCTAATACCTCTATTACTTCAAAAGTTCCTGTCCATAATGAGTTTAACTTATTTTTACTTGCGTTATCTTTCAATCATACTAAATCTTTAACATGTATCTCAATTGCATTTTCATTTTTATCATAACCTTCCTTAGATTTCATTTTACTTTTTATTAATTTTTCTCTCGCAATTTTATGTGATTCCTGTAAATTCTGTTTTAAATCGTATAAATAATTATCGTAATTATATCTCGGTTCTGGCTCGGATTTTAGTTTAACGGGTATTTCTAATGTCCTACCATATACTAATGCGTATGGTTGAAAATTAGTAGATGAATGTTCAGTTGAATTATATACAAAAAATGCATAAGGTAGTAAATGATCCCAATTGCTTAGATTTTTATCAACATAATGTCGTAAATATTCGGCTAAAGTTCGATGTGATCTTTCTAAACTTCCATTTGTTTGCGGATGAAACGGACTAGTATTTACTTTATTTATTTTTAATAATTTACATATTTCACTAAAAGTTTTACTTAAAAACTCGGTACCTTGATCTGTTAATATTGTTTCAGGTATTCCGTGTATACATACGAAATGTACTACGAAAGCCTCTGCCACAGTATTAGCTTGATGATCTGGTATAGGAACTCCTAATGAATATTTAGTCAAATCGTCCTGCATTGTTAAAATATATGTATTACCCGATAAGGTAGTTGTTAACGGTCCTACAATATCTAGAAATATTTTTTCAAACGGTTTCGAACTGGTTGATGTAATAGCCATGGGTTGTTTTATCTTTTTATTATTTCGTATTAATCTTATTTTTCTGACATGATGTACAATTTTTTATATATGTTTTTATATCTGTTTTCATACCTTTCCATTTAAATTGTTTCTGTATCTTTTTAATAGTTTTATTTATTCCTAAATGTCCTCCCAATCTTGAATCATGAAATTGTTTTAAAATGTCTAACTTCTCTTCCGCAGTATGTTCTACCTCTGTACATATTAGTATTTCTATATCAGTTTTCCTAAATATATATCGTATTATTGACCTAATTTTCTCCCATTCTAAGTTATCTGATTGACCTAGTTTATTCATTGCTAATTTACTGATATTATTTTCTTCGCAAAATTGTTTCAAGTTCAGTAACGTTACGTA
This sequence comes from Sipha flava, assembly GCF_003268045.1. NCBI lineage: Eukaryota > Metazoa > Arthropoda > Insecta > Hemiptera > Aphididae > Sipha > Sipha flava. Next base: position 20,078 of record NW_020273081.1, read on the forward strand.
AATATTTTCATACGTTGATAATTGTTTATCTTTATTTTTAGTTATTAAAAACATAATATATCGGTTATCTATTTTATAATATTGTATGTCACCTTTTATTTTACTCGGCGTTAACATTTGATTATTTCCAAATCTCTGTTTTAATATTTTATTTAATCCCTCCGTGAAATTATATTGTTTAGCAATTTCCGATACTAAATGGTATTCTACAGGTACGTCTAATAAATTTCCTATTGTTTCTTTTACATTTTTATTTGAGATTAATTGTGTTTCCATTTTTTCAAGGAAACTAGAATAATTATCATCTTTTATCTCAGTTATATTATACATTCTGCTTAATGCATCTACGTTTGAATTCTGCACTCCCGGTTTATATTTAATCTCATAATCATATTCCTCTAGCTGTATACGCCATCGAGCTAATTTTGATAACGGATTTTTTAAATTAAATAACCATGTTAATGGTCTATGATCGCTTAATATTATGAACTTTCTTCCATATAAGTATGGTCTGAATTGTTTTACACCGAAAATAATGGCTAAGCATTCTAGCTCTGTTGTACTGTAATTGTTTTCACTTTTATTTAAAGTTCGTGAAGCATAAGCTATAGGTAAATCTTTTCCTATCTCACCCTGTGATAATATTGCTCCTAATGCTTTGTTACTCGCGTCAGTTGTTAAAATAAATGGTTTCGTAAAATCTGGATATTTTAATATTGGTTCAGAACATAATGCTTGTTTTAATGAATCGAAAGCTTTTTGACATTCCTCTGACCATTCGAATTTAACATCTTTTTTCAAAAGATTAGTAATTGGTTTTGCCTTAGCACTATATGATTCAATAAATTTCCTATAATAACCCGATAATCCTAAAAATGATTTTATTTCTTTTACATTAGTTGGTTTTGGAAAATTTAAAACTGCCCTCACTTTCTTTTCATCTGGTTTTATTCCATGTTCAGATATAACATGTCCTAAATATACACATTCACGTGTTAGAAATTCACATTTATCCGGCTGTATTTTTAAGTTATGTTCTTTTAATCTTTCGAATACGTCTTTTAATTTATTATTATGATCGCGTAAATTTTTCCCGTATACAATTATATCATCTAAATATACTAGACATTTTATTCCTATTATGCCTGCTAATACATTGTTCATTAACCTTTGGAAGGTTGCAGGTGAAGTTCTCATTCCCATTGCCATACGTTTAAAGTGCCAATGACCTTGATTAGTTGAAAAGGCCGTTAATTCGCGTGATGATTGCTCTAATGGTATTTGATAAAATCCTGATGCCAAATCGATAACACTGAATAATTGACATTGCCCTAGTTGATCTAATATTTCAGTTATGTTCGGAAGTGGATGAAACTCATTTAATGTTACTTCATTTAATGCTCTAAAGTCTACAACAATTCTGAATTTCTGTTTCCCACTAGCATCTGGTTTTTTCGCTACTAATAATAATGGTGCATTCCAAGGACTCGTGGATTGTTCTATAATATCATCATCTTCCATTTTACGAATTTGTGAAGCTATTTCCTCTTGTTGCGAATGAGGTAATCTATATGGTCGTTTATATATAGGCGGTTGGTTATCTTTTAATTTTATTTCGTGTTTAGCGGCATTAGTGAAAGTTAATTTATCTCCCTCTAAATGAAATATTTCAGAATATTGTTCACATAATTCAAATATAGATTGTCTTTCTTCAATATTCATATGTTCGCTTCTAATTAGATTCTTTATCTGTTCTATTCGGTTAGGTGAGTTATTTGTTTTTATCGTATTAATTTTGAATAAATTGTAATCTGAAGATTCGTCATATAATATTTTATTTATATCATTTAATTTAATCTTTTGCGTACATTCCGATATATTTAATATGCTAACTATTATTTTACCGTTTTTTACTTTTCCTATCACATTACTACAAAACACGTCTTTAATTATTTCTTGTTTTTGTATAATTATATTTTTATCTTCGACCTTGGGTTCAGCTATCGGTAATTCTACAATAGTCTCAGTTCTCGGATTTAATGAAAAATATTCTTCATCATTTTTTAACATATTACATTTATTTTCTTATTAATTATAATTGTATTATTACTTATATCGATTACAGCTTTATTATTAGTTAAGAAAGGTTGTCCTAATATACCGTCTTTTAAAATTGGAAAATCATTTTTGACAAGATTAAATTTTACATTTATTTTTTCATTATTAATTTCAATTGTTATATTAACTGTTCCAATAGTTTCTATTAATTTTTCATTTATTCCTCTTATTTTAATTTTATTATTTTCGTCTACCATTACTTCTCCTATCAATTTGTTGATTTTTATTACATTTATTTCGCTACCTGTATCTATTAATAATGCCAAATGTTTAGTTTTACTAAAATCTGAATTACATTTTATATGATTTTCTTTTAATTTTGTTGTGATGTGGAAGCATCTGCGGTAGTTATTTGACTTATCGAACGTGTACCGCTGACCATATTCGATATTTGCGCGTTTCCCGAATTATTATTATTTCCGTTGTTTCGATTATTTCGATCATCATAACGTTTTTTATAACATTCGTTTAAGTTATGCCCGTTTTTGTTACAATATTCGCATGCGATAAATCTTACGTTATAATTAGTTGAAGGTCTCGTAAAGTTATTCTGATTAGGTCTCGCGTAGTTATTCTGATTAGGCGGTCGATTATTATTCCCGTAATTCTGTGAATTATTCCTACATTGACTTGCATAATGATTACCATTACAATTATAGCATTTTATCTGCTTGTTATTTTGACTATTATTAGGTAATCTCGAATTATAATTATTACGATTGAAATTTCTATTATTATTATATTTTTGTTGAAACGAATTATTTTGCTGAAAATTACGTGATTGATTAAAATTTTGTTTATAAGATCTGTCATAATTATTTTGATTATTAAATTTTTTATTTCTATTTATATTGTTAAGAGCTTCTCTATCGGAATTAAATTCTAATTCTTCAGATTTCGCTATTTGTTTAGCTTGTTTTAACGTTGTTGGGTTTCGCGATTTTACTATAGTACGAATTGGTTCTTTTAATCCTTTCATATAAATTGCTAATGTTTGATCTTTTAATGTTTCATGAATTACCCTAGCATCATCTTTATTTTTATTTAATGTATTCATATCACTTAATTTATAATATAATTTTTCTACCCGATCACTATATGTATTTATGTCTCCATTAAATCTCATTTTGGCGGAATTTAATTCTAATTGCAAAGATGAAATTGAATGTTGTACCTCAAATGCATCAGTTAAATATTTTTTTATATATGGCCACCTACTAGTATCTTTATATTTTATGGCTTCCAAAGCTTTACCACTTAATCTAGTTGTTATGTATTTTATTACAATTGGTATATTTTTATCCTCTACAGACTCTAACGCTAGTTCACATGCCTGTATAAATTGATATACGTCATCCTCTCCTGTACATTTTGGTATTAATTTTACTGCTTCCTCTAACCTAATAATTACACTTGTGTTACTCATTTTTTCCTTTGGTTTTCTCTCAAATTTTAATTCTTTATGCTCAATGTCTAACTGACTTCTTATTCCTATACGTATTAATTCTTTTTCACTTTTTTCTTTTTCTGGGATACCTTCTATAAATGTTTTATTCAATTCTTCGTCACTATACTTTTCTTCAATTTTATTCACTGGAGTAGCTAATTCCAATGGAGATGAGCCTAATGTGTCACGGTTACTCATAAATAATTCTCAATAATAAATCTCAATAAAAATTCTCATAATATACTTCAATAATAATTTTCAATAATAACTTCAATAATATTCTCAATAATAACTCAATAATAATCCCAATAATAATTCAATAATAATCTCAATAATAATCTCAACAAAAATTCTCAATATATATCCACAATAATAATTCTCAATAATTCACAATAATACTCAATAATAAATCCCAATAATTTTTCAATATAATTTCAATAATAGATCTCAATAAATCCCAATAATAATTCAATAGTACTCTCAATAATAATTCAATAATAAATCTCAAATATAAACTTCAATAATAAATCTCAATAAATCCCAATAATAATTCAATAAATCGCAAATATAAACTTCAATAATAATCCCAATAAAATACTTCAATAATAATATTCATAATAATTCTTACAACAAGGCGGAGTTGGACGATCCAAAAGACATCGTTGACTGTTTCGCTTGAAATGTTGCACAATGGAGTGTATGTTCTTTCTTCGGAGTTGGAGAAAAAGTGATCAGTTTCTTCTCTCGGTGATTCGAAATGAATTGAACTGCCTCCGTGAAAAAATATTATATATTTTTATGAAAAAAATAATATAAATATTTTTCTTTTTGAAGAACCCTGTCCACAGCGCCAATTGTTACGTGCCACCGGCTCGATTTCAAGTGTTGCGAGTCGAAGATGTGTTTAATTTAAATAGACATGAGACTTTTAATACATTAATACATTTATTTTAATACTCAAAGTGTTTAACAAATTCTAATACAAAGTGACGCGGAGTAGCTTGTTGTTCCGTGACTAGAACTCATCTGAATTGTGGTCATTTTGATCCCTCTTTTATATGGATTGATTGACGCCATTGGTCTTGTTGTTTCGGCAATACTCAGCAATAGGCCTTGCTCTTTTGACCTAATTCACTATTCTAGGAATACGGATTAACAGTTTATTATATCTTGTTATTTCGGCAATACTTTGTGATAAGCCTTGTCCGTCTGACCTACTTCATTATTCTAGGAATCAATTTTATTACATCTCTTAATATTCCTACTCGGTTTATGACCAATTAGTTAAATATAACGATGTGTAATACATATAATATTGTGATACGCACGATTTCTATTTATACGTGGTTCCAGGAATATGGTAGCCCATAACAATATGCAGAATCTCCCACTGCCAGTTCTTCCAGTACAAGAAGTTTTTTATTTTCGTCAATTATGGGTGTATGCATTTCGTGTTCATAACATGAAAACTGCAAAAGCAACCTTCTATTCCTACCACGAGGGTCAAGCACTCAAGGGTCCTAACGAAGTGACATCGTTTTTAAATGATTATATTCGTGCCAACGTTCCTAAAGAAACAACAGAATTACATTTATTTTATGACGGCTGCCCTGGTCAAAACAAAAACAATACGATGATTAAGTTTTTATTGTCACTGTCAGTAAGTCTTAATTTGAAAATTAAAATTATTTTCCGCAAAGAGGACATTCTTTTAACGATTGTGACAGAGATTTTGCGACCGTAAAGCGTAAAATTAAAAGAGAAGATCGGTTGTTCACTCATCAACAATATGTAGATTTAATACTAAGCAGTACCGCGAACAAGAAGTTTAATGTCAAAACCATTACATATTCTGACGTTATAGACTTCAAATCATGGTGTTAAGTTAATTTTAAAGCCAAGCCACTGTCGGAAAGATGTTACGGGAAAAAAGTGGACAAAAAGGATAGTTTCATTTCAAGTGTCGACTTTTTTTGAATTTATATTTGACCCAATGAAACCAGGTGAATTCTTGTGTCGTCCCTTTTATTGACAATGAAATAAATAATGAAACTTTTATCCTATCAAAAACAAAAGGTTGTTGTGCAAGCATCCCTACTATTGAATCAATTCCTTGCTACTCCTCTAAGCTTCCAATTAATATATTAAAAATGAATGATCTACAGAAGTTAAAGCACATACCAGACGATTTCATACATTTCTATGAAAGCATTTTGCAGTGGCCGACAGATGTATCAGCACAGCTAGACGTCGAAGAAGAATTTTGAAGTACACGAAAATACTAATTTATTCATTATTTTTTTTGTTTTATTATAAAATTCATAAAAATAAAAGGACATGGATAAGAAATATTTTTTGTATAATTTTATCTCAATAATATGGGTATTTTCAATTTTAAATCACTATAGTTCTCACACAAATTTTGAAAAGGACTCGTCTCGGAAAACTTAATGAATCACTTTTGCAATAAAATTTCACTTCTAGAATATTATATTACAAAAGCTTAACATTAGATAATAGTTTGTAATTTTAGAGAAAAAAATGGTATAATAAAAAAAGAAATTAAAAATTCAATCAGTTTTTTATGTTTCCTGAAAAATTTTAATTTTTAGATATGAGCCCTTTTCAAAATTCCCAATTCCCAGTTTTTTTATTTCTCTGTTTTCCAATTATTGGAAAACAGATAAATAAAAATTTTGAACCCCCCCCCTAAAAAATTCCTGGGTACTATTCCTATAGCTCATGTTCCTGTTATTCATTCGAGTGAATAAATAAAAATACAAGTACTAAATCGAATTAAATATTTATTTAATAAATGTAGTGTAGTGAGTTTGTATTATACAGTGGTATAAAACTGTATTATACTAGGTATTATACATATGGTATAAAATTATTTTATATATACAGTATAAAAGAAAAAATGAAAGCGTTATTTTTAGTAACTCAAATATTAATTTTCTAGTTGTACTTATAAAATGGATCTCCAATAAAGTACAATATTATTATAAACATTAATAATATACAATATTATTGTAATCGTGTTAATTTAGAAATCAGGTGTTAAAAATGACTAAAATAAATTTATTGTACTATTATAATATTCAAATATTGTAAATATATAGGTATAATGAGATAGTATCTCACTATAAAAGTAGTAAGTAAATCTATTTCTATTTGCAAAATATGTATTTCTATGTATAAAATATATACGTATGTTACCTATACCATAATTGTAAATCGTTAGCATGACTAAATATTAATTTGGTGAATAATTTTTGTATTATGTGTTTTTAAATTTATTCTAACTTTTTAGCCATTTCTTCAATTATTCCATTTTAAAATAATTTATATTTCATAATTAACAATGGGCTTTGTTGAATTCCTTATAATTTAAAGTACTGCAAGGTTCTATACGGTATTATACAAAAAATAAATAAAATACCGTATTTTAACATCTCTAAATAAATGTATTTAAAACCTAAAAATAAGTATTAATAATAAAAACACAAATAGTTCTTAAATTAAAATTGTACCTTCAGTCTGAATCCTGTATAAAAAAACAACAAATTATCATAGTAGTAATAGTCCTATTAATTATTTTTTAAAAACTTTAAAAAAACAATTAAGATAGGTAACTTAATTTAACAAGTATCTAAGTAGAAAACAAAAGGTTGTAAGTAGTCAAATAATAAATTCCAAATTTCTTTTTTTCATTTTGGCATATAGTCGGTTATTATAATTATTATTTGGATCAGGAACTTCTAGCTCTATAAAATATACAAATATGCAAGCATTTGTTCACAAAAAAATGACTAAATACCTATGCACAACAAAAAGTGCCAGATGTTATGTTGTAAAAAAAAAATTAGACGAGTAAAATTATTAAGTACTTATACAGCTCTAATAAATACAAAAATATACAATATGCATAAATGCACCAAAAAATGACTAACTAGTAAATACGTGGTAAAATAAGTGTTACTTTACATTATCTCATAAATACTTCGGTTATGGTTGTAAATGTCTATAACCGTAACAATATCCGTGGAAGATAATACCAATATTTGTTACACAACCAAAAATGTTAAGATATAAGAAGATAAACAAAAATGATTCCTGTGACCTAATTGACAAATTATATTATTGAATTTATTATCATACTATAGTGATAGACTAGTAATTTATATTCTTAATTAATTATACATTAAATTTTTTAAATAAATCTATATATTATATTTAAAAAAAATACGAGACATGAGGGAACGAATGCCCACTTCGCCACCCTTATTAAATCGCCCTTCTGCAATATTACTTACAAAAAACTAAAATTTAATAAATGTGTAAGCACATATATTCTTCACATAAGTTATTCAATTTTCTTATACATATTATTCACATTAGGGTGTGCCAAGTCACACCCCATAGAGCCGCCTATGAATACATATTTATTTATTTAATATAATGTATACTTCATATAATAAATAATATAATAAAATATAATGTAATTGTCGTGGTCCGTTGATATACGGCACGACCTTCGGTGTAGATGGAGGTGAATCAGAGCAAAAAAAAAAAAAAAACAACGATGACGGTGGTATTGGCCGGTGGGCCTTATATTATTCGCACAAACACTAATGCAAAATATTCGATGGTGGAATAATAAAATTTCGGTGGCACGGGACGCACCGAGTGTAACAAACGTCAAGTGAACAAGAAAAAAAAAAAACAAAGTTGAGAAACAAAAAAAATAAATTATGAAATGTAACAAAAAAAATGACGTGAGGATGTCGAAACAAAAAGGTCCGTTCGAGAACACGATGTTCTAAGAACAACCCGACCGGACCGGTTGGGTCGTATTCCGTGCGGGCGTCGTCGCGACCGTTCGCATCCCCTGTCCATCGATGGATTGAGAAAGGACGGGTGTCGCGGCGGCATTGCGTGCCGCGGTCTGGTGGTTGATGAGAGAGACATAGGTGCGGTCGGCGGCAGACGTTTCGATAACGGCTGCCGCGCGGGTCCGCGTCATATATAATATAATAATAATATATATATTATATTTTATATTAGATTGATAAGTTATAATTAGTAAAATACAAAATAAATATTTTTTATTAAAACAATATGTTGTATTTTAATTACTATAGTAAATGATTATATTAAACAAATAACATTTTTTCATTTTAAAACAAAGTAAATCAACAATTCCTATGTATTTAGAAAAATAATTCTTAATATGCAGATATAAATGTATATGACATAGTATATACTTGGATTCGGGGTAAGAGCTAAGACTAAAGTAGTTAATGATCTGTTCACATATTTCTTTTTTTTTTTAACTATACATTTTTACAATGTCTCTCTCATTTAAAGTTTTCTTTCCATTAAAAATAAAAAATTACAAATCAATCTATGTATACTAAAAAAAATAATAGAATAGGTAAGTTATTTTAATTGCACAAATTAAGTGACATGACAAATAACTTATATCTGAAGTATTCGCACCGTGATCTATTCTTTAAACACTGCGTTACGGTAGAGAGTGAGAGTATTAATTATAATTAAAACAAA
>NW_020273081.1:29220-58658 GCF_003268045.1 Sipha flava
GAGCGAGTCCTGGAATATGTCCACTCGGCAGATTCCAAAGGCTCGCTCGCATGTCCGCAGTCACGTAGGCCAGTGATTGAAAGAATTGATTGACTATACAAAAATAAAATATACAGGGTGGACATAATTGTACAGGGTACAACATATCAGACTGGTATTACAATGTTTTGTGCATCGAATTGTAGATATGCATTCTGAAAAAATTAAAATTGAAGATAATTTTATTAAATTTGTAGAAATACATTCATCAACTGGAGAAAATATTAGTTCGACTATTCTTTCGGAGTTAGATAAAATTGGCAAAAATATAGAAGATTATAGAGGGCAAATTACGACAACGGCGCTAACATGAAGGGTAAGTATAACGGAGTACAAGCTGAAGTTCACGGATTAAATGATTTTAAAGCTTCAAACGGGTGGCTTGAAAAATTTCGAAAACGGCATAACATTTCGTATAAATCTGTTTGTGGCGAAGCTTCAGCCGTTGATAGAATAGCTGTTGATGACTGGAAGAAAAAATTACCAAACATAATTGATAAATATGAAAAGCGAGACATCTTCAATGCCGACGAGACTGGGCTTTTTTTAAAAGTTCTACCTAATAAAACTAAAGCATTTAAAAATGAAACTTGCAGCGGTGGAAAAGTTTCAAAAGAACGGTTGACTGTGCTATTGTGCTGTAATATGATTGGTGAGTTTGAACGTCCTCTTGTCCTAGGTAAGGCAAAACGACCGCGAGCTTTCAAAAAATTAGACGCAAATAAATTTCCCGTTGACTGGTGTTGGAATAAAAAGGCCTGGATGACGACACAGATTATGACAGACTGGCTTATGAAATTTGATAAACAAATGATAAAAAGTCGAAGAAAAGTACTACTTTTTGTCGAAAATGCAGCTCCTCATCCCCATCTTAAACTACAAAATGTTGAGCTAGTCTTTTTTCCCCCAAATATGACGTCTCACTGTCAACCTCTGGACCAAGGCATAATTCAACAATTTAAAAAGCTCTATCGTAAGCAACTGTTACAAAAAGCAATTGCTGATTTAGATGTTGGAGACTCTAGCACTATAAATGTTTTGGATGCTGTGTATTGGGTGGCTTCTGCTCAAGCCCAAGTCAAGCCTGAAACTGTAAAAAAATGCTTCTTACGATGTGGTTTCAGTCACCAAGACGATGAACAATCAGGACAAACAATTGATACCGAAGAACAATCGGTAATAGATGAAGAACTTTTAGCTCTCGTCACACTGATCGACAACAGTGTTGAAGTAAAGACGTATTTTGAATTAGACAAATTCATATTCACCCACGACACCAATTTAACGGGCACCGATGATCCTGATGAGCCCGATAAGCCCGAAAATGAGGAAGAAGACGAGCCCGAAGAAGCAGAAACTTCAAAATATCAAGTAACAAGTTTACAGGATGCTTTGTCTGCTGTAAAGAGCGTGAGTAATTTTATTTCATCAATAGAGGTAAAGAGCAGTTCTATTTTTACTTCTGCTGTAACATTAGCAAATATTACCAATGAGATTGTACAGAGACGGTGTAATTATAAACAGACAAAGCTCACGGATTTTTTCAAACAAAAATAATTTAAAAATACATGTTCATAATTTTGATTTTGATTGTAAATATACTTTAAATAATAATAATAATTAATAATATGTACATAATTTGTAAAAATATAAAAATATAACAATTTATAATAAATAATAAGTAATATCATTATATGTACATACATATACATACATAGTAGATTATTATACAAATAAATTTCAAAAATGTATCCCCTCTGAACAGGGCCGCAGCCACACATTATTCTAGGAAGGGCAAGCTCTAATTTTGCCGCCCCTCTTTCCATCACTCAGCCCCAATAATTAACAAATAAATTTCAGTGTTGTTATTACAATATAAGTTTGAGAAAATTCTAAAATATTTAATATTTATTTGGATGTTAAGTGACAAATATGCTATTATACTGTTGTTGAATGATAAGTTAGGTTTTCTGAAAAATTAAGACATAAAAATGCATGCTAAAACTTTTATTTGTATTTCAGGCAAAATATACATAACAAAGCTATTCTTAAAAACTAAAAGTGTATATTAAATATTTATAAAAATTTGATTTTTCTTGATTTTTTGGCTGCAAATGTTTTAATTATTTCTTCAAATGAGATTGATGATGCTCTTTGATGTTCAATTGATATTATACTTAAATTGTTTAATCTTTGTTGTTTCATAGTGTTCCTTAAATAATTTTTTATAAGTTTCAGTTTACTGAAGCTTCTTTCCGCCGAAGCAACAGAGACTGAAATTGTTAGAAATATTTGTAGGGCTATCGTAATATTTGGGTAGATCTCTTCTAGATGTTGCTCATAAATAACTTTAAAAGTAGACTGCGCTGTCGCATTTCTCAGACTTTTGTCAATTTCAAAGGCATGGAATTTAAAACTTTCTATTTCACTAACAAGCTCTTCTTTATTTAGATCATCCGGGTAACTGTCAGCTAATGTTTTAGCTCTAACTTGTAAAGTTGTAGAATCTATTTCGTTTATTTGAGAACCACTCAAAAAACCAAATTTACTATTAACATCTTTCAATGCATCAAATCTGCATTTTTTGATTCCAAATATTTCAAAATCGAAAATACGATATTTCAATTATTGAACCTTAAAAACGCTCTACTGAACAATTTAGATATTGTCACATAGAACTCTTTGATTCCAAGCCCACGATATGTAACTATATAAACGGTTGGTTTAACGCATGGCTCAAGCCACGTTTTACAACACACTTACGAATTTTTTTACCGTAAATAAATTTTAATTATTAAAAATTTTCTTACCGTATTTACAACTCTAAGATGTTGTATATGTAGACACTTTGTACACTTTCACGTTACACGTCAGTCGTCGAATCACGAATCATAAAAATAAATGATTATAGTGTGATCGCGCTAGTACATTAAAAATATAAAATGATAATCAAAACTCATGAACATAGATCTATGTTCACAAACAACCGCACGATCAAAGATAACATTAATGTACTAATTTTTCCCAGAATACGACGATAGCTGCAAAACTTCCGATAACATTATATTATTACCTATACTACAGAATAAATGAATTACAGTGACAAATATTAATTGTATTGTTATTTTGCCATATCAAAAATTGCGGCTTGCGGATACCCGACGTCGACCGTCGTTATTGTGGTATAAATAAGTCGGCGGTACGCGCGTATAATTATCGTAGCATTTCAAAGTGTTAGAAAAAAAAAATGTTTTTATATTTTGCCGCCCCTAAAAATTTGCCGCCCGGGGCAAAAGACCCCCCTAGCCCCCCCTTAGCTGCGGCCCTGCCTCTGAATAACGGACAACATTTTGGTGACCGAGAGTGTCTGCTATTCAGAGGTTTCACTGTATATTAATTTTCTTCTATTTCAGTCACTTGGCCCATAAACGTTACAATGTTTTTTTTAATTGTTTCAAATTTGACCATAACAAAATCATTAACAATTATTTCATCAGTTTTTTTTTTTTTTCTTCGGTCTTATAGTTAGTTGGTGTATAGTATTTGTCTGTCTTATTTAAATTATTATATTCATTATAATTTTCATTGACATATGACTTGCTAGGTTGTCCCCAATAACTACTTTGTTACCTTCCAACCGTCGAAAATGGGGTATAACAAGAGGTATGAACCAATCTTCAAAAATACTTTGGTCGAACCACCCAGATGGCGTTCGATTATACCTGCATTTTTCTGGACCTCCAGTAGTCCATGAATCCCATAACTGTGTGGATTTATATACAATATAAAGAGGTAACATTGAACCAGCGGCATCAACAGAAAACATCACTGAGGTTGCTGACTTTGTTGAATCCATTATATTACCAGCATGTTTCGAGGTTTTTTTCGATGTTGTTTTTATGTTTTATGAAAAATTGTAAAACAATTTTTTTTAGCAGTTAGACATAAATAAATATCACACTTTTGATTCTTGATCGGTTTTTACATCCCTTCATCCTACAGCATTTTGAATTTGGTATGTTACACACTTCTGGCCAATGCTCAAATTTATCCTTCACTTTGGTTGTTGGTGGGACTGGTGCCCTACAGTTTTGAGGTCTCTGTGTTGTCAACTGATTTTCCTCGGTGTCAGACGAATTTGATTCTTCAGATGATAGTACACGTTTATTTGGAGATTTAGTTAATCATTCTCTAGCAACAGCGATTTTAAAATTCACAAGGTCCATAATTTCATTTTTACGTTTTAGTAACTTTTGAGCGTCTTCTCTATATTCCATCCAGGCGATGGTTATGTCAATGAAATGTAGTCCAACTTTTAATGTCCATTTTCTCGATTTGATCCACGTACGGTAGCATTCCATTTGTTGGTCACATATATCTATGCCTCCCATGTACTGGTTATATGACTTGATAACATCTGGACAGGGTACTTCGATTTCCTTATTTTCCGTTTTACTCCATCTTTTTACTACACTATGAGGTCCTGCTCCTGTAGCATTAGAAATTAAAGCCAAAAATGTGTGTTCTAATCGTATTATAATATTGTGTAGGTAATTAAATATGGTTAAAAATTCATAATATTGTAGAATTATAAATAGTATTTATTAATGAAATTCACATTAAAAAATTTTTAAAATTAATATTAATTTGATTATTAAACTTAATTCTATACATTTAGTTTGAAAAATGGTTTATATTTTATATGACAAACTCTATTTCTTTGTTTTTCATTTGAAAAACGATTGTTTACTTCTTCTGGATCTACAACGATATTCCTATGTACACTGAGTAATGCTAGGCCAGTCAATCGGTCTTCTCCAGTTGCATTCCTTAGGTAATTTTTTATTCTTTTCAGCGTCGAAAAAGTTCTTTTCGGTGTCGCCGTAGTTACTGGTAAAGTTGCCAAAACTTTTAATAAAAATGAAATATTTGGGAAAAAATTTTTGTTACAATTTGAATATGCTTCAAGTATTTCAGGAGATCGTTCTAATATTGGTTTATCACATCATTTTCTTTTCCAAAGTTTTAACTCGTTCGAAAGTGCATCCAAATCTAAAAACTCTGAGTATAATTCGAAATCACTTGCTTCTAATTCAGAATTAGTACATTTATTGGGAAGTAAAAAGCACAGCGGAGATATTATTTTTTTATGGTTAGTGAAGCGTTCTTTTAATTGTCTTATAAAATCATCAAAAAATGGTATTGCAATAGTTATACGAAAATATGTTTTCAGACAATTAGTAACAATATTCACACGATTTTGTTGACGAGCTACTATTCTGGGAATTCTAATATTTTCTTCTCCATCAATAGATTTTAAAAGAAGTTCAGATTTTTCAAAAATGTCATTTAACGTTTGATCAATATTTTCACGTAAATGAATTAATTCGTTTAGTATTGTCTCGCTATGTTGTACAACTTCTACTAAATCACAACTAACTGATAATAAACTTTTACACAGTGGAAGTGTCATTAAAAACAGAGTATTTGATGTAACCATACTTAATATAAATTCACTAGTAACTATTGCTCGATAAAATTGAATTGATTTTGATGACGTATTGATGTCTTGAACTAATTGTAATTCTTCCAAAGTTTCAACAATGGGTTGGAAAATTTCAACAAATCTTTGAATTCCGTTGTGGTTTTCAACCCAACGAGTGTCACACATTAATGTCAGTTTAGTCCACTTGGTATTAGGTAAAATGTTTTTTATTTTAGTTTTTAATATATTTGTCCGCATAGCCGAACTTTTAATGTAATTTCCAATAGATTTTATTGTACCAATACAATTTCTGACGTATTGAATATTGCACGAATGAGCTAGCGCTAAATTTAAAGAGTGCGCACTACAATGCACGTAAAGTGCTGCTGGATGACTTTCCCTTATAATAGTTTGGACGCCTTTAAGATTTCCACTCATGGACGCAGCGCCATCATAACCCTGACCGACCATATATTTATCGTTAATTCCAAGTGCTTGTAATGAATTTATTATTACAGAGGCTAGGTTTTGACCAGTTGTACTGTGAACCGGTACAAATTGTAAAAAGTCTTCACGTAAAACATAATTAATAGTATCAGTTGTCTCTACTGAATCTATATATTTAATACAAAGAGTCCATTGCTCTATGCGTGATATGTCGGTAGTTTCGTCAACGAGAACCAAAAACGACTTCGCTGCATTAATTTTACAAACTAAATTATCTTGAATTATTTTCCCACAAATCTTAATAAAATTATTTTGTAAACTAGGACTTATGTACATAGCGTTTAAAGACTGATTTTCAATATGATTAATTAATTGTTTGTCTCCGCATGAAATTCGCATACGCAACAGTGCTCTAAAATTACCATCATTATGATCAGGTTCAACAATATTTAAATCAAGAGGACCCGAATCATTTCGCCCTCGAAGTGCTAACTCTTGTCGGCCACATAAAATAATTGTTTTTATAATTGGAACGAGTTTTTTTCTATTTTCAGAAATTTGTAGAGCTCTTGCGGAATCGAGTTGTTGTCGAATATCTGGTTGAAGTTTGGTATACGTGTTAATAAAATTTTCACCAAATATTACACTATTTTTATGAAATTGTGTTGTGATATGATGGGATAAAGTTTCAATAGCTTTTTTCCAATTATTAAATGGCTTATTAACTAAGATTCCCAATTGTTGATGATTTCCCTTTCATCCGAAATCCCTGGCAAATAAAACACAAAACGTGCACATTATTTCTTGTTCAGCTATTGTTGTGTAAGCAAGCCAAGAAAATCGTTTAAACCAATTAAACTGGAATTTTAAATTTCTTTTTCCAACTATGGGAAATTTATAAGTTTCATCGGGTGTCCATTTATTTACTAATAATTTATACTTCTTACTTACAGTTTGATTCAAATATTTCCCAATATCATAAATATTAACGTTTGAGGTAGATGTTTCATTGTTCAACTCTGGACAATAAAGATTTTCCAATAAATTTAATTTAGGCTTTTTATAAAGAAATTATTCATCATAGTGTTTTGTCTTTTTGCTATTTCAAGTAAATAAATTAAACACTTCGTAAATCGTAGCACACTAAAACGTCAGAACGTAAACCAAATGTCAACTAAATATTGGAAATGGATATTGCCCATGAAAAAGTTTTAACTATTATCAAAGACTATTAACATAAGATTACTAAAATACTAAGAAATAGTTCTTTGTCGATTACACATTCTGGTGGTAATGTATTATACATATATACCTATGTAGTATGTACCTATAATATTATCAAGAAATCCAGCTGATACACCCGAAGTGAAGTTATTTTTAAGTTTATAACTTAGACCATAGCTGTCATTCGTATATGCACGTATCAATGTTTATCGATTATTCTAGACTGAAATAGTTATTTTAAAATACTTTATTCTTTTAATCCTCTTGCAGACAAATTATACTGTAGAAGTACATTTTAACTCTTAAAACTTGCCACACGATATTATACTACTATTAATATTTGTAATAATGATCAATACACGTGTATTAACTGATTCATTTGTTTATAGGTGTCGTTCCCATCACCACAACAATGGATGCTGCCCCGGTTGTGCTACTGCTGGCTGCAGCTGTAAAAAGGCTGGACTATTATGGTCTGAGGTATGCAAACACTGCGTGTGCACAGCATACGAAAACTTATCTCAACCTCATACCAACGAAGCTGACATCGATGACGAGGATCGCAGTGACCTGCCCCTTATATCTGCACCGAAGGTGCACGAGAAAGTCGTGTCCACGACTACGTTGACGACGACGACGAAGACGAAGGTTCGGCAGCTCACAAGCGATTCAAGGTTATATTGGCCTGATGCACAATATGTATAAATTATTATTTTAACCCGTCATTGCTCGCGTGTGAGAATTTCCCTCACATAGTTTTTAGGTTGGTAACCACTGGCTTATGGGTTGTTATATTTTTCCCAAATTCATAGTACCTTATGACGAAGTATTTAAAAATAGATTTATTAGTTGACTGGCACGATTGCGTTCCGATAACGATACCTATTGCTTTCCGAAATCAACTAGTCGTATTTTGTGAGCGAATCACTCGACGCGCGAGTAATAGCGTTTAAATTTCGCATTCATATTTTCGTTTTTACTTGTTTATTTTTTTATTCGATATTTTACTTTTTTTGCCGTTTATTTTATTTTTTCAAAAGTATGAGTGAGTTAATTAGTTCGTGGTTAAATGAAGATATGGAATCACTAAATGATTCGTGTAGTGATGATAGTGAAAATGATGACAATACAATATCTGTAGAACGACATGATGAGGAAAACTACGAGAGCGACAAATCTAATGAAAATACTGGCGATGAATCAGAACCTGACGATGAAGGTGAGAATGAATATTATTTGGGCAAGGATAAAATTACCAAATGGAAAAAAAATCCACCTCCACGCAATATCCGTACTGCTCATTGCAATATAATTACTCATTTACCGGGAGTGAAACCTCATGCGCGAAATGCAAAAACAATTATAGAATCTTGGTCACTTTTCTTTTCTGACAACGTTATTCAAGAAATTGTTACTTACACTAACATCTATTTGACCAAAATTAGAATAAATTATGGTAGGGAACGAGATGTCTTGGATACGAGTGTAGTAGAAATGCGAGCGTTGTTCGGTCTTTTGTACATAGCTGGTATGATGAAAATAAATCATCTAAATTTGTCGGATCTTTGGTCAAATGATGGGTTGTCGCCGGAGTATTTTAGAGCTGTTAGGTCTAAAACGCGTTTTTATTTATTATTACGAGCACTAAGGTTTGATAACATAAATACTCGCAATGAAAGGAAAAAATTTAATAAATTAGCACCTATTTGAACTATTTTTGATGAATTTGTTGATCGCTGTAAATTAAATTATACTGTCGGGGAATATTGTACTATTGACGAGATGCTAGAAGGTTTCAGAGGGAAATGTAATTTTCGGTAATATATTCCTAACAAACCTAACAAGTATGGTATAAAAATATTTTCACTCGTAAATGCTCGTTTATTTTACACAACAAATATGGAGGTTTACGTAAGAAAACAACCTAATGGTCCTTATAATCAAGATATTAGTGCATCAAGTATTGTCAAGAGGATGATCTCTCCAATTTCCAAAACGGGTAGGAACTTGTCCATTGATAATTGGTTTACATCTGTTCCATTGGCCGTTGACCTGTTACAAAATCATAAAATTACTATGGTTGGGACAATTAGAAAAAATAAAAGAGAAATACCTCCTATTTTTTTGGACACAAAGAAACGAGAAGTGAATAGTAGTAAATTTGGATATAGTAAAGAATGTTTATTAGTATCATACGTACCAAAAAAAAATAAAAATGTACTGATGTTGTCAACAATGCACAAGCACTAACCTGAAGTAATTACTTTTTATAACCTTACCAAAGGAGGAGTCGACGTTGTTGACGAATTAAAAGGTGAATATTCCGTAGCGAGGATTAGTTGTAGATGGCCTCTTACCATATTTTTTTCTCTTATGAATATTGCTGGTATAAATAGCCAAATTATTTATAAAGCCAACACTGATACTACTATAAGTAGACGTCAATTTTTAAAATCTCTTGGACAAGATCTTTGTAAACCATTTATGGTACAACGACTGAATTGTAAAAATTTGTCTTTTGATCTTCGAAAACAAATAAATCGTTTCACCGGTCAAATCTCCACACCAACTCAAGAGGACCCAAGACCTACAGAAAGAGTTAAATGTGCTTACTGTTCTGCAAGGAAAAATCGATATACCGTGGTAAGTAGATACACTACTAAGCTCAAATATATATACAATTCTTATTTTATATTTTATACCTAGGTAAAATGTGCAAGCTGCTCTGTGCCATTATGTAAAGATCACACATTAGCCCTATGCAGTTTGTGCAATGATAACACCGAAGATTTAGATGATTAGTTTAAGTTTGTAAATTCATTCATACATAATACATTTTAATTATTTTCTCATTAATATTTTGCGGAAACAGCTTATAAAATTACATTTCATAGCACACAAGTCAATATAATTTTTTTTTTCTTCAATATATTAATAAAGAATATTCAAAATTGGTTTATTTTATGATTTATCAATTATTTGTTCTTAAAATATTACATTAATGATGAAATATACTAGGTGAGCGAATCGCTCTATGCGCTAGTAACGGTGTTCAAATTATACGTGCGAGTCATGACGGGTTAAATAAGATGTTGATATTGATGAGTGATTGACAAAATTAAAATGGAAATGAAATATATAAATATAGTTATAGAATCAAAACCTTCGTTTTTCAGCTGTTTTTTTAATGTTATAAGAAACTATGTATAATTCTGATCGGCTGTATCTCAGTTAATTTTTTACAAAATACATTTTCTAACCTACCAAATTTTAGCAAATTTAGTGGTCTACAACTTTGTTTTGCTTTATGGAACACAAAATATAATTAGTTTACTAGATATAAGGAAAAAACTGAAAAATATCTGATAAATTTGAGGTTTTTGCACCCCCCCCCCCCCCCCCAAGTTAGAACACGGTCCTAAAGTTTTTGGGCCGGTGGAGTGATAGGCCCGTTTTTCTTTGAGGACGACGAAGGTGTTACGGTTACAATCAATGGAGAACGTTATCGTCACATGTTAACCAACTTTTTATGGCCTTTCCTTCAAAATATTGATATGCAAAACTTGTGGTTTCAACAGGACGGTTAGGAACAGGTGGCAGGACATGCCACAACTCACGTGAAACAATTGAGATTGTCAAAGAAAAATTCCCGGGAAGACTGATTTCACTGCGAGGTGACCAGGAGTAGCCTACCAGGTCCTGCGACCTTACCTCCTGTGATTTCTTTTTGTGGGGTTATGTCAAATCTAAAGTGTGTACCATTCAACAACTGAAAGCGGAAATCTTACGCGTCATTGCCGACGTCACACCAGACATCTGTGAGCGGGTTATTATCAATTTCATCGAGCGCGTCAACACATGCCGACTTAGTGGAGGTGGTCATATGCCAAATATTGTTTTCCAACATTAAATCGGAGATGTTATTGAATGTAAATATATAAAAATAAATACATTTTGATTGATACATAACTGTGTTATTAATTATCTAAAAGTTGCGCACTTTATGGGACACCCTTTATTAGTGAACATTTAGCCGCGTACAAGATCAAGCTTGGTTGGATTGTCACTGGCAATCATTTCGATTCTTTGAGCCTAAGTTAACTATATATCCACCTCATCTACAATTTGCCACTCAGCATTGACACTTTTCACTACCAAGAACAAGGCATGTTGCCAAGGAGATCAGATTTCTCAAGACCATTTTATATCTACATTCTCTCGTGATGAGACTGGTAACTTCGTGTTTAGATAGCCTTTAAATCAAAACCTGTCTCTATTGGGAGACTCTCGAATCATGGCTCAAAAAAGATTTTTTAATCTGGAGAGACGATTTGCCAAGGATAAGGCTTTGGAGCAGCAATATAATGAATTCATGTGAGAATATTTACTCATGGGCCATATGCAAGCAGTTAACCTGACATATGATTCTCCTACTTATTATCTCCCACACCATGCGGTCATTAAGGTAATAGTATTACTACCAAATTTGATGAATCCGCGCCAGCTAGATCAGGGCTTTCACTCGACGACATTGAGTCTAGTCGAGCTAGTCTATAAAAATAAACAAAATGGTAAACACCTATTGAATATTTAATATTTATATACATGATTTAATTTATATAAGTACTTAAATAATATATATTGTTATATTTATTTTAATAACTGGTTAATTGTTTTTTAGATGATTTAGATGCTAGGAAGGTAGATTTTGATACCTCAATATCATTAATGACTTCACCCAAATTGCAGAAAACAGATACTAATTATAGTATGTTTACAATTTTTGTTTTAATAAATTGGTTATAACTATTAAAGTTTTCATTTTTTAATTCATTTGCAGATTTTGACCACGAGTTAGATTATAGTTATAAAGAAAGCAGTACAATAGAGATTTATAAGGCACAATCGTTAAAATCCAAAATAAATATGCCTGGTTCTAGTTTCTCTAATGAAGGTAAGGTCAGGTGGGATAAGTGAAACACCAAATTTACAAGTTCAAATTTAACTGATTAATAAATTTACATTTTAGTATTTATGACCTTAGTAGTAGATGATATCCATTATATAAAATACCAAGAATATAAATCTGTTCTTAAAACTGATCTACTTTCATAACTTTTACAAAAAAAAAAATTTTTAATCATGCACTTGCCCCAGTAGAGGGAACAAGTGTAGAAAACTATATTTTTTAAACTACAAAATGATATTTTTATTGTTCAAGTATCACAATTCATAATAAAATGACAGCACATTAAAGCATTTAAATTTTTATAACATAATTTTGTTAGGTTACTTTTTTTTTTTTTTTTTCGCAGTTCGTGTCCAGACACCGTAGTGGTCACACGCATATTTTGCGATACGTTTTAATAGCTCGCGATAGCAGTGAGTAAATCAGCAATTACGACGTGGAATTAACCATACGGTAAAGTACCTTTTTTTTTATTTAAGCACTAAGTCCACCATTATAATTACCGTATCGCGTTCCAAACCCGCGCCTACGGGCGATAAGCCCGCTATCGTACACAAATAGCCACACACCTCGATCATAATGAACTCATCATTATCTAGGCGTGCGCTCGATAAATCATCAACTTCTAGCACACACACTGCTAATACGCAAACCAATAACAATAAATCGATCTCGAATACAAATAATAACCGCATACAGAGTGTTTCAAATCAATCCAACACTTCAAATGAAGTTTTTTCGGACAACGAAAATGATGTTTTTCAAATAGTCAAAAACAAGTCTAAACGGATCCTCTCCTCAACCAGTTCAATTGAAAAAGCCGAGATAAAGAAATCTAAGCCTATCTTTGTTAGCACTAATAGATATAATTCTCTTTATACTCATGACATCGAAAATTCTGCCGAAACGTCTGATATGCCTATAATCAACTCAAATAATCCCGAAGCTCAAGTCAGTCACTCTCCGCTACCCCCTCCGATATTCATACGCAACGTTAATGATTTCATCTAATTTCGTAATCATTTAATAAAATTGATTGGTCCTCAAAACTTCAGCTTCAAATCATCAGCCAATAATTTAAAAATTAGCACCACCAACTCCGACTCATACAGAGAGGTCATTAAATATTTAAAATAAGGTAAAGCAGAATACCATACCTATCACGCCCGCGAAGACAAAGCTTTTCGTATTGTTATCCGTAATTTACACCCCACAACTCCAACTTCAGAAGTTGGCGTCGCTATTGAAGAACTCGGCTACTCAGTCCGTCACGTCACGAATATTATTCACAACACTACCAAACGCCCCCTTCCAATATTTTTTGTTGACCTAGAACCTGCCCAAATCAACAATGAGATATTCAAACAAACATCAATACTCCACACCAAAATAACGGTCGAAGAGCCACACAAAAAAAAAGAAATCATTCAATGCTCCAACTGTCAGGAGTACGGACACTCCAAAAGTTATTGTGCTCATCCTCCTAGATGTGTTCGCTGCGCCGATTTCCACCCTACCCAACAGTGCACTAAATCAAAAGATACACCTGCTACCTGTGCCTTGTGTGGAGGTAATCACAGAGCGAATTACCGTGGCTGTTCAGTCCACAAGAGCCTACAACGTCTCAATCTAAAGTTAAACTCAAATTCCAAAAAATTATATGAACTAAAACACTAATGTTAACATACAGGGGATTCAATCCAGTGTAAGGACCCTTTCCACCCCACCTAACATCACTGATAATAAAACTTAACCTAACCTAACCTTACCCAAAATCCTCAGATTCAAAATAACTCAAATAAAACCGAACCCCAATCCAATCCTCCCGACATCATATCAAATAATCAACTATCATCCTTCTTAAAGAATTCAAACAACTCATTAATCCCCTAATTCAATTACTTACCACTGTCATTAATAAATTAATTATAAATAATGATAAATAAACAAATTAACAATAAGAATCTTAAAATCATCCTCAGGAATGCTAACGGCCTTAAACAAAAAGAACCAGAACTATTAAACTTTCTTTTAGACAATCAAATTGATGTAGCTCTTATCACTGAAACCCACTATACAAACAATTCTAAACATTTCTTTCCTGGCTACAATGTTTATAGTACCAATCACCCCGATGGGACGTCTCATGCTGGCTCCGCTATCTTAATATCATCTTCAATCCAACATTATGCCCTACCGTGCTTTCAATTCCCCTCTATCCAAGCAACAAACGTTTCAATTTCAATAAATCATATTCCTATAATTATCTCGGCAGTCTACTGTCCTCCTCGGCCAAGTATATCACAGTTACTTCTAAATCAATTTTTATCCTCATTAGGTCGCACCTTCATAGCTGGTGGTGATTTTAATGCCAAACACCTATTATGGGGTAGTCGTGTTGAAAACCCCAGAGGTCGTATTTTCTTCAATTCCATACAAATGAACAAGCTCTCAGTCATTTCCCCCCTCTGGTCCAACAAACTGGCCAACTTATCAAAACAGACAACCTGATTTACTTGACTTTTTTATAACGTCAATCCCAAACCATATAAATCACAGCATTCAAAATGTATGTGATCTGTCTTCTGACCACTCTCCAGTCCTGCTAAACATCATGAATCCTCCAATTCTTATTCCTCCTTGTCCCTCCCTTTCCAAAGGTCCAGTCAACTGGGACCTTTTTTCCACGTCGTTAGTAAACAATACAAACTTAAAAATTTCACTTAAGTCTTGCAACGAAATAGAATCCGCAGCTCAAAATTTAGTCAGCTCAATCCAATCAGCAGTCTATGAGTGTTCATATCCTCCTAACCCAAATTGTCACCCTAAATCCAAACTCAACGATTATCTTTTACCCCCTGATATAAAAGCTTTAATTGCTGAAAAACGCAGGACACGCTTCCGATGGCAAAGATCTAGACTACCTTCCGATAAATCAACCCTCAATAATCTGTCAAATACCATCAAAAAATTAATCCAAATATATAAAAACGATCTTTTTGACAAAAAATTTAAACTTCTAAATACTCATGATGGATCTTTATGGAAAACCACGAAAAGCTTCCTCAAATTAAAAAAATTCTCTAAACCCATTAAAAAAGCCGACGGTTCGCTTGCATGTTCAGATCTTGAGAAAGCAAATCTTTTTGGGGAATACCTCTCAAATATTTTCACACCTCACCAAAACATTCTTCCTAATACCGCTCATTTAGATAAAATAAATACATTTATTGATGCTCCATTACCTATGTCTCGTCCCATCAATCATGTCTCTCCGAATGAAATTTCTAATATTATACAAAGGTTAAAGCCCAACAAATCCCCTGGGCATGACTTGACAAAACCGCAACCCTTTGTGATCGTTTCAAACCGATTTCCGACGGTTCGGAGAACCTGGTTAGAGTCTGGTCGCGATAACGCGGTTTATATGTTATTTATAGATGTTGCGGTTGTTATGCATATGATTATAGTTTGATCATAAATGTATATATAATAAACTAATATAATATAGTAAAGATATATAAAAAGATATATAAGATATATAAAGATATCTTGTAATCGGAATTATTAAATATGAGTCAATATGGTATACATGTTAACATTTCAATAAATTTAAAAAATAAATATAAGAGCTTACGTAGGGTTTTCCATTTATAATGACATACAATTCTGAACTCATGCATCTCAATCAGCGAGTAATCTACCCGTTTAGTGGTGTATATCATATTAATATGTTATTTTTATTTACTCGGGTACACGTACTGTGGATTGACGCAAGATTTAATTACTGAACTGAAACTTATGAAAAATTATCAAAATGCTATGCAACTAAATGGTGCTACTATTGAATATGTTTTATGAATGGATTGATTGGTTGAAAACTTCTGGAAATTCCACTGTATATACTTGTGTTTTTAAAACTTTAAAAATGTTTTAAATCATACCTGTAACCAGCTGTACATGTGAACGCGTTTTTTCAAAATGAACTGCTGTAAAAAACTAATTACGTAGTACAATGGGCCAAGAACGTTTGGAGTCATTATTACTACTTTTTACGGAACAAGAAATGGTATCAAAGGTAGATTTAAATGCAGTAATAAATGAGTTCAATAGTATGGGTAATAGACTAATGTAAATGTCTCTCTAAGTACATAAAATACTTATATAACTTCTATCTATGTCATTCATAATTATTATATTCGTTATCCTTTATTTTAATTAACTTGTACCTGTATGATATAAAGTATTGGAAAAAAAAACTTTTAACTATATTATATTATAATTTATAATTATTATTATTATTATTACTATTATATTATAAACTATGTAAGATAATATAGGATGTGTGTTGATATTAAATAGGTATATATAATTTAGATGTGTTGTATTTATAAAATGGTTGACTAAAGGGCCGATGATAATATATGGGCACTACCGGCTTTTAGAGTCTGTACACGCCTATGATTAACGCCAATGCAGTTTGCCGGAAAAAAATACGACGACTCGAAAGTTTTTATTGAAAATTGTGAATCGGTATTCCGTAATTCTAGTATTCCGCAATCCAAATGGGTACGATTGATACAGGACCAGTTAAGCGACACCGCTGCTACGTGGGACGAATTTTTAATTGAATTCGCGGACCGTTGGGACAGCCCGGCTATTCGGTCGCAGTTGATGGCGGAGGTAATGTCCGTGCGCCAGCGACCAGAGCAATCCCTAACAGATTTTTGTATTCACAAATATAATTTGTCTAGGCGTATTAGGCTACAACTTCCGGAGACGGACATTGTCGAAATAGTGTGTAGTCTTGCTCGTGATGAGTTTGTTTCACTTGTTCGACTCGCGAACCCGCGTACGTTCCGTGATCTCCGATGTGTGGCAAAACAATTGGTCGGACTACGGTGGGTGGTTACCGCCGCTCCGGACAAAACCGCCGCGAAGAAATCGCCACCGGCAGGGAGGACCCAAAGACACCCAACCACCTAGAAAGGAGGTGGTGTGTTATGAGTGCGGGGGGCCACATTATGCAAACGTTTGCGAAAATCGCGCAAAGAAATCGAACTCTAGCGATGCGATTAGGGAAACGACCGACGGGCCGAAAAAAAGTCCGAAAAGTCGACCCGAAAATAATTTCCGGCCACCCCAACCTCCCCAAAAATGTTTTTCAATTAGGTTCCAAAATTCCGACTAAATCTGACCAAGATAATTCATCGGTAGGAACGAGCAATATTTCATGTCGAAAATCACGCCGAACTTCTATCCCAAACTCACTGACATTGGTAGTGACTGACCAAGGAACATATACACCATGTAGGGAGAGGGAGAGCAAAGGGAGGGAATTTTCAACAGAAATTTGCAAATTTGAAAACATTTCTAATGTGGACCAGGACATTGTGCCTGTAAACATTTTCCGTCGGAGGAACACCATATTGTACCAGATAGTCATTTCACTGACGTAGAGGTCTATACTGGGGCCGACATAGGGGTTAAAAATTTTTCCGATTACACCCCCACCACCGTCACATCACTTGGAGAGGGTTGTCCGGGGGTGGATGTATATTGTCCCGAACAGTTCGGTGAACAATTGCCAACCCGGTTACCAACCTCCAGTCTATTCGGTTCCGATAGTTTAAAATTCGCGCCGTCGAAATCTATGAATACGAATTTAGATACGAAAATTTCTTTAAACCCGAGTACAACTACCGTTCCACCGGGACATTGTATGGGTGTGATACCAACACCTGCGGTCGAGTTAGAATTTTCGAGTGGTTTCGTGACTGCGTTACTGGACTCCCAGGCAGTAAAGTCTTACGTGAAGCCCTGGGTTGTAGATAAATATGGCACATACTGTTCAAAAACCACTGCTGTGGTAAGGTTAGCGGACGATCGCACAATTACTGCCGTAATTACTCAAACTCTGGAAAGGGAATTTTTTGCGAGATTTGGATACCCTCGAGTGCTACTAAGCGATAATGGCCCTCAGTTTACCTCGGACGTGTGGACAAGTGCACTTTACTGATGGGGGGTGGGTGGGTTGACTACCCCAGTATACCACCCGAGAGCCAATCCGGTAGAAAGACGTAATCAGGAACTGAAAAAGGGCCTGCGGGCACTTCTGGTGAACGATAATCATCGTTAATGGGACCAGAAACTTCCATCGGTTCTATTTACATTGCGCAACTGGAAGAACGACAGGACCGGCGTTTCACCGTCATTTTTGGTGTTTGGACACGAAACTAAAAGTCCGGGAGATTGGGCACTAACCGTGAGGTCTGATAGTACACCGTGGGTTCCGGCAACATCAGACACAAACACGGGTGCCAAAAAATCGAAGGGGAACCGGCGTTTATTTGCCGACGGGGACCAGGTTTTTGTTGAGGCACACCCTTTCTCCAAGGCCGATTAGGGTTTCCACGCGGGCTTCGCCGCGAAGTGGACGGATCCCATAACACTTAAGGAAAAACTGGGGGAAGGGGTTTTCTGGACGGATCAGAACCCACCACGCAAGGTGCAAGTCTCCAGTTTGAAACCCTCGCACACGAACTGATATTCGTTCCGCAGTCGGCCAAGTCATACAAAAACAAAGAAGAAAAAAAAGGGTATTGTGGTAGTATCACAGTTGGTTTTTACTATATTTTTCTTTCTTTTGTTTTATTAATAAATGGTTGTTCTTCCATAGATGTCACGCGAAGGGGAACCACCCGCGGAACAAAAGGACAACCGCTGGGGTTCGAGCAGGACACACCTAAGGTCGAGCTTGGAGGACTTAGTTTGGCAGACCACCTCCCAAGTCGACCTACTCCGACAGACGAGAGAAACGCTTGTCGGGCTGGGGGCGGTTTTCCCGCCGGACACACAGCCGGGTTTACGGTGCAGCAAATCGGCGAAGTGGACACGGCGGTACTGCGGGCCGATCCCCGTTTGTGGGCGGCATACGAGAGGGGATGGCGCGGGCAGCTCCGGACCAACCACCAGTACCGACGGACCACCGGCCCGTATCGGGTCCAGTCCGCCACGTGCAGCGGACGGTCCGAAGGATGACAGCGGCTTCTACGGCGAAGCCTCAACCTCGGCCGATATGCCAATCGCGACCAGTGTCCGTGCGGCAGACTCAAAAACAGCGGCGGAAGAAAACGCCCGCCACACAGTCACGTCCAATGTTATCTACCGGCAACTTATGTGTCCAGCCACCGACCCAGCAACCACGGACACAGCCGCAGTCTTTGCAGCCGCACCCACAACCACCGGTTCCGCAACCACGTCTCCGCCCGCCGACCACTGCCACCTCCGGACCCGGCATCTGGTTTCCGCACCCCAGGCAGCAGCCGGAAAATCCAGTGGGTACGATTGCCCGGGATGGGGCCCCGAACACCGGCAAGGATGCTCGGCTGAGCCACCTCCGAGCGTTCGTGCCCCACGAACCTATGGAGGTCGGGGATGACGACATACTTGCCGACATTGAGGCCCTGTACCGAGAGTAATCCCAACAAGCGATAATCGCCAGTTCCCCATCGCAACCGTAGGTGCCCGGGGCACCCGACGGCACCATACGACTCCAAGCAAAAGGTGTCTACCAGCTTGGGGGGGATAGTTGACACGGTCGTGTCGCACGAATACCGTGCTCTCACCCGTTACACCCCTTTGCCTTGGTGTCACCATTCGTTCGATTATCAATCGGGACGCCCGTTAGATAATCGAACCAGTTTTCGGAGTCGGCGATGAGCCCCGAAGTGTTCGCGGATGGTGTGACAACAGTCGAGAACGACGGCGGCGTTTGCTTTCTACCGTCTTCGTGGGCACTTTTTTCTTTTGCAGTTTTGTCAATTGACTTTGTTTAATAGTTTTACTTAAAACTACATTTTTTTTAATATTGTTCTTTTCTTTTTTTTTTTTTGTTAAACGATATAAGAATCATTTGTTTATTTCTATTCACATTATTATTATTAATATAATAATATTACGGTTATTGTTATTATTATTTTTTTTTTTTATATAATATACGTTTCTTCTCATTTCTTTTTTTTTATATTTTGTGAAACTATATTGTGTGTTATGCAACGGGACACGTTTAACTTTCATTAACATACATCACTGAAAAGATGAGAAATAATTGAATATTAGGTTATAAAAAGCGATAGCAAATTTTATTATTTTGTATGTACTGTGATAGTTACTTAATGCACCCAAAAATTATTTATTTTACTGTAATTAAATATCAATATACTATCAAATTAATTAACAGTGTGGGTACAGACAAGAAATAAGTAAAATAATATAAATTTTAACCTAGTAGAACATATTAATTTTCTTTATTAGGTAATATTACATGGATTACATGTAATATGAATGAACATTTTTATTTTTTTTTGTAATAAAAAATCGTTAGGTAGAATAATCATAATATTATCATATCATTAATATATTGAAAAACTTATAAACTTATAAAATATAATTACAGCAAATTATATATAAAACAAATTAAAAACATAATTTTGTATCCTTTTCAATCAATACTATTTATAAATAACATTATATTTATTTTACTCGAACTCTATGGTCATCAAAAAAACATTCAATGCATTACACTTTCTGGCAAGCTGCACTCCAATAATTTGATTGTTTCGTTATTCGCTTAGCATATTTTCTTCCTCCTTGTTGTTCCATTTCTTCGTGTAGTGATCGTTGTGCAGGACACTACAATCGGTACACATTAATTATTCAACAACGTAGCACGATGTATGTTATCTTGAGTCGTTGGGTTGAGAGAAATAGGTAGATGAATAATTAAACACTGGTATATTTAAACATATAAACTTACGGTTTTTATTAATTTATCACAATAAATTAACAAACAGTTAAAAACACAAAAAATTAAAATAACAAGTTATTCTGGGCTAAGAACTATATACTCGCGGCGATGTTGCTGTAACAAAGTCCACGACGAGCAATAATTTATTAATACGGGAAATGGCCAGTATAACACTGTCTATTAGAATTACCTATCTACATCTTTATAATGCTAAATGCTCAACCCGTATTTATATGGGTTCCAATGACGTAAAAGTGGTCTATTTCTAATAATACTTTATTTTACTGTCTATTTAGCATTATTATGTTAAGACGTGAAAACTACATGTTGTTTTCACCCATGCCCTTGATTTCCTGCATGTAGGCATAGTTATTAATATGTATACTAAATTATATTAAATATTGATTATTAAATATTGATTGATAAATATGTTTAGGCTTGAGCTTACTACATTCGTAACATTTCACACACCGAGTTCTTTTTCTTAATTTAGATAGTTTGTGTTCAACTTCTTTATCGGTTTCTTCATCATCACCACACATATCTTTAACACGTTAACTGCCACGAGCCCGCCGGTGTCCAACACGAATATGTAACTCTGGAGCCACGATTTAAATAACGGGACATTACTGGTCATATGTGTAAATATGATAGTCAATTCGTAATCTTGATTATAGCGGCATATTTAGAAAAATCCGAATATTAGGAATTTAAAATAAAAATAGTTAGGTCATCGGTGATCAACTGGCGTGGTAATTATGTCTTTTTACCATGACGCCGTATTGGTCGCCGGCTACCATAATAAATATATAGCCAATTTCTTGATTATATTTTTCAATTTATAAAAAACACGTTTTATTATTGTTGTTATTATTATTATTATTATTGTTTTATTAATTGTTTATCAACTACGACGCATTCTTGTGATTACTTTTTGGTTCGCTCTGAATATTACGTGTACTATAATTATTAATTTATTATAATGGATTAAAAGCAGATCGATAATGCACTTAGCGATTCAGATTTTACATTTTCGGATGAAAGTATTGATGACAGTGATGCCAATCCTCTTTTTCAACTATCTGAAAGTGACGGTAATTCCAGTGATCACGAATCCCTTTGAAAACAACGTACTGTTGATAATGATAATATATCACCAAACTGGTATCCTGTTACAGGTAATTACCAAAAATATTTAATTTTTGAAAACGATTGCACGTTTCAATTGAATTTTTGGGAAATAATGAACCATATGACTTTTTTAAACTATTTCTTAATAACCATATACTAAACTGTATAGTATTAGAAACTAATAAAAATGCTGAACAATATTTAAAAAGTATTAGACTATCATGTAGTAGTAGATTCCGTTCATGGGAACCCATAGTATTAGAGGATATGACGGAATTTATTGGATTATTACTTTGGATGAGTGAAGTGAAATATCCGAACATTGCTGATTACTAAAGTAAAGAGGAAAGATATGAAAATAGTGTAGCTCCAAAAATAATGAGCAGAAACAAATTTGAACTGATATTGCGGTTCTGGCATTTTACCGATAATGAAACAAGTGATAAATCCGATCGTTTGTACAAAATAAGGAATATTCTTGATAAAACTAATTTCAATTTCGAAAATTTACTTACACCGGGAGAAATCATAGCTAAAGATGAGTCTATGATCCCTTTTAGAGGAAGATTCAAATTTCGACAGTACATTCCAATCAAACGACACAAGTACGGAGTTAAATTATTTAAAATATGTGATGTTAACGGTTTTACATACAAAATAATGAATTATGAAGGTAAGCAGTCTATATCTGGTCAATCGTCAGGTGAAACAATCATATTGTTGTTATGCGAAAAATATTTAGAAAAAGGTAGAACAGTTGTTATGGATAACTTTTATACCTCTGTTCCACTAGCTAAACAATTTTCGAATAAAAAAACACATTTAATAGGGTGTTGCGTCCCGCGTAGTCACACAATAAAACACATCACAAAGAGGTTCCCATAAACATCAAAAACCACAACTGGGGATAAGTTAGATTATTGTGTTTATGT
The DNA here is from genome assembly GCF_003268045.1 of Sipha flava. Taxonomy (NCBI): domain Eukaryota; kingdom Metazoa; phylum Arthropoda; class Insecta; order Hemiptera; family Aphididae; genus Sipha; species Sipha flava. The sequence goes on from NW_020273081.1 coordinate 52,257, forward strand.
GGTTATTACACTAGAGATTACAATAAGGAATTAGAATATCGAAATCACAAGCGTGGACAAGTGAAAGGGTTCACATAAACGTTTTTATGGGAAATTGAAATAAAATAGTTAATCGAAATAGTAGTGACCACATCCTGGGCATTTGCGTCAATAATTACGTCACGGTCCGGAGATAACGCACACACACTCACAATCCATAGGAAATTATCTTATTTTATTATCGTTTTCATTTACACACACACACTTGGGATATAAAAGGGACCCGAAAACAAAGGCAAATCAGACGAGTTTTGGTTATGCTGCACTGAGCACCTTCACGTCAGTGTATATTATGGTCTGGACTTAGAAATATTTAATATTATTTTTGTAAGTAAAAATTGTTAGAATTTAGATAATTTCTACAAATCCAAATTATTTGGGTTTAGAATATTTTCAAAATTGTAATTAGGATAATTTTATAAGTTTAAATAAATTAAATTATTTTAAAAAAGACTTGATTATTCCTTACTACACTTTCAACCAAGTGTTGACTGAGACGTTGACACTGAATTATCAGATCGATCGGTTGGCATGTAACAAGGAACACTTAGGAAAAACCGCCGTTAATTACCTAAGGAAATTATCACAAAAAAAATTGAAAAAGGCGAAATCTTTGGGAAAGAAGATGATAACGGGATTGTAGTGTCAAAATTTAAAGATAAAAGAGATATATTTTTACTATCTACACGTCATAAATTACATATTGTAGACACAGGAAAATAATCCAGAAAAAAAGAAAGCATTTTAAAGCCTAATGTTATTTTATTTTATAACGCAAGAAAAGCTGGTATTAATTAATCAGACCAACTCGCATCTTATTCTAGTCCAGTCAGAAAAAGTATCCGCAGGTATCACAAAGTTATGACTGAGATATTACTTAATACTAGTGTTATTAACGCTCAAATCATGTGTAGCATAAAATATAGTGATTCAAAAATGAATGTAAAACTTTTTCGTGAATCGTTAATTGCTAAAATGCTCAATCTAAAACTCACCATCCGAAAACTATCTCAACAAATGATAGTGCCTAATACTCCAAAATCAACAAGAAATCAAAGAAGATCAGCAGCACTTAAACATAAAATAGAGGAAACGGAAGAAAAGTGTCCATGAAAGAGAAAATTAAGAAACCGTTGCTCAGAGTGTTATAAGAAAATACCACAAGAATAAATATTTAGGTAATTAGATTAATTTTTGCAACTTTTAATTTTATCAACTTTATTGTTGTGTGTGGCCGTTCAATCGTAAAGATGATGATGTTTTTGGAATATTCCAAATCAAATACTCAAGCTAAATTTAACTGTTTATTGAAATTTCTCTAAGTACAGTCGTTGCCAGATAAATTGAGACGGCGGCGGCGGCGCGATAACGGAAAACCAGTGGTCCTCCGTATTTCAATATTATTACTGAAAATATATCAATAAACCAACTATTGTTACAAAAAATATTTTACGATATTAATTTCAAATCATATATTCTGATAATAATTTTTTATTTAAGAACATAAAGTAAAAATTGTAAAATAATATAATTAATATAATAATAACACATAATATTAATAATATGATGAAATAATAACAACATCTATATGCATTATTATAAACAAATATTGTTGATACGACTGAAGTGCTTGCGCGGTCAAAACACACCGGGTTAGGTTAGTTGTTCTTAGCAGTGTAGGGCAACCAGAACGGGAGAGAGAACAGAAAATTCTGCAGACAATTTTTTGCACTAAGCCGGGTTCGAACTGGTAACTGCGCGCGTCGTAGCTAACTGTGAGACCTTTGCACCACATTATCAGCGACTAGTTTGGGCTACACTTAATGAAAAGCGCCGCCGCCGCCGTCTCAATTTATCTGGCAACGACTGTACAAGTAATTTTATTACGAGGCGTGTCCAGAAAGTAAGTTCCGTTGGGCAATAAAAACATGTAAATGTGTAAATTTTATTTGAATATAAAATACATGTATTACTCTATTTTTCAACATAGTTACCACCATTATTTAAGCACTTATCATATCGAGGTACTAGTTTTTGTATCCCTTCATCATAGAAAGATGACGCCTGTGATTGTAACCATGCGCTAATAGCCTTTTTCACCTCATCATCTTCGTTGAAGTTCTGGCCACCTATAAATGATTTCATGTGTAAAATTCATGTGAACCTCCTGTTTTCATGAATTTTTTTTTCAACTTCTTGCACCAAAACATCACTAATCAAAGATGGTCGCCCAGTTCGTTCTTCATCGTGAACATTTGTACGGCCTTTTTTGAAAAGTCGCACCCATCTCCTTACCATTGAATCACTCATCGCATTTTCTCCATAAACTTCACAAATTTGACGATGAATATCAACTGGTTTGATATTCTTTGCATTTAAAAAACGAATCACAGATCGTAACTCACATGTGGCGGCATTTTCTATTAGTTTATCCATTTTAAAACACACGCCACGTGACATACGTACACTAACTAGTCACGGAATGGTTTTAAAATGTTCTAAATAAGTAAATGAAATAATTGATATAACCGTAATTAAGATAACATCGTAAACGCGATAAAAATAGAAAACGGAACTTACTTTCTGGATATACCTCGTAATTTTACAAATAAACTGGCGTGGAGGTGCTCGCTAAAACACATCTGCATAGTGGTCTATTCTCAACCCCCTTATATGCTTAGGTTCTGTGGATATCCATCTGTATGGCATTATGACTTTAATCTCCCGACTCGGACCTGGTCTGAGTAATCCGACAGGCGAGCCTTGTCAACTCGGATTCTTACATATGTCCCGTTAATTTAGTACCTTGACCTGGACCTGGTTTGAGTATTTAAAATAATCCCCATCGTCGGCAAGTTAGCCTTGTCGATTAAAGATGTCTCGGCTCGGACCTTGTTTTACGTTTAACTAATCCTCTGTTGGCCTCGTTGACTGAGTCTACTTTCGTATGTTCCATTACTTAACTGTTTTGGTATTTCTTAAAAGACGATGTGCCTTCTTGTAATTCACACCTGTATTATATTATATTACCCACTTGATTATGTGATGCTCCCATGTAATGACCTATACTGTGCATATCTGTAAAAGTCGTAAGGACCAACATGTATGTATGTCCGTAATATTATAAATGAATTAAAAACTTATAAAAACTAAATATTTATGTATTATAGAAGCGTTAAACAAAACAAAAAAAGTTATTACGTTTTGCAGTTCATATCCATCATAGCCATTCATTTGTCTATCATGTTTCTCTGATCATATATGAAGAATCAATACAATAGTTTAATATTATTTTACATTCATTAATGTACAATTGAGAATATTTTTTAAACACATTTAAAATAAAGGAATAATTTAAATTTCTGTTTTTTTCTTGTGTATACCATGGTATTATTATTAAGTAATTATGTATAATATATTTGTACGCCATCAATAAATAGAGTATATTAAATACAATAAGTTTTGAACCACAGGCAAACTAAGTGGCCCCTGAAGAATAATTTTATTTAGATCGCCGGCACCAAAATGGCTTCACTTTAATGTATCCGTATTAGGTCACGAGCGGGCTTGTGTCAGCTAACGTGTTAAATACAGTAATTATAATGAACCAATTTTGGTTTTATTTACTTTATTGTATAAACACATGGCATTTAAAACTGAAGTGTTCAGTATTATTTCAATTGCCACTTTCCTATACCATTTCATGGATTTTCTTAGTGGGCTATGGTATTAGGACCTCCGATCACATATATCAACCAAAGCTTTTCCTTTGTTATAGTCAATAACAATTTCTGGTTTTTTTTGTAGTTTGACCACGTTTATTTCTAGTTTCAATTATAATGTCGGAATGTTTAGTAGAGAGCATAAGGACATCCCTTTTGTCTTTTCACTTTAGAACAACTATAACTTGGTCAATCTGTTGCGCTATAACTTGTCCTTTTTTCAGTTTCTTTTGTACTACATCCATTGGGTTTTGTTTTCTATTGGCACTTAGTGTCCCAACTAAATGAGTATTTTGTTCCAATAGTTTATATGCTAGATTAACACTTATATACCAGTTTTCCTTATAAATTGTTCTACCAAAATTTAAATATTCATGTGTCAACTCCATAACTATTTTTGTAGAAACCTCCAACTATTGGACAGCTTCTTTACCTGCATTATTCGAAAGTCAGCTGTAAACCCATTATGTACATATAATTTGAATATTTATATACCATACCTATGTCGTTTGTTTTTTAAAAATTGTTGAAATGAAAGAGGTCTAATAAATGGTATAACAGATTCATCAATGCATAGTGACTCTTCAGGTATATATGCACGTTTATACTTGGAAATTAAAAGATCAAAAATCAATTCTCGAACTTTAAAATGTCTGGAGGACAGTCATGGTTGTTACTAACATGAAATATTCGAAATAATATTTCAAAACTCTTAACTTTCATGTACTTTGAAATTTTTGAGGAATAAATCCTTTTTTTAGCTCTATAGTTCTGAATTGTTGTGCCATTCACATAATAATACCTAAAAATCGTTTCATTTCATCAGCATTTGTTTCTTTCCAAGCATTCAGTCGCGAATGAGCACGAAGTGGAGTACTAAGTAACTGACCAGCATATCTATTAGTTTCAGCTACAATGAGATCAACTTCAGTATCCAAAAAAATTAAAAGAAATTCCCAAGGGATTCCACCATACATAGTATCATAAATATTCGGGTTAATACCTACAGTTTCTCTTGTAGGATTATAAGTGAAATTTGAATAATTAATTGTGGTATTTATAGTTCCCCAAATTGCTACGTTCTGATTTGTTTGTTGAATATTTATTGACACATCAGTTGAGCTTACCTGATCAGTTTGAATATGTTGACGACTTATCGTAGGATAAACAGCAGTTCCATCTGTTATACTTGTTTCTGAATCGCTATTTTTTTGGAGAGGTTCAATACCCAATGTATAAGTAAATTAATTTATAATTAAAAATACATAAAACAAAATAATTATTAATACTTCAAAATTGTAGTTGTAATAACTAATTAATATGTATTTAATAAATAGTTTATTAATTTAAAAAGTGGTTATTACCTCAGAAAAATAATCTTTATCGGCATCTGTCGTCAAACTCAGAAAATTCGTTTGACGAATAAACATCATCATCTGACATATTTTGTAAAAAATTATCAACTTCAAATTCATTCATTATAACAAATGGTGTAAAAATTGTGTGAAATACAAGAGAATATTTTATCAAAACGCTTAACACGTGAAAGACAACGAAAGCCACGAACAACATACTAACAACACAAACTATAGTGAGATATTTTATTTTCTGAATGATCAGTTTTATAAATAACATAATATCCATAATCGTTAAATTGTTGTTATTATATCGCACAACATTTGGGAATCCTAAACATAAACTGAAATAGTTACCATGCTAATATTAGCTTTTAGTATATTATAACATTTTGATAACTAAAAAAATATTGTGAAAATACACTTATTGGCTATGAACATCAAATATAACTCTCACCTAAAATTTAATTTATTTTAAGTAAAATTGATTCAGAATATACAGTGAAACCTCGGTATCTCGAAGTCGTAAGGGAGCAAAAAAAAATTCGACATATCGAAACTTCGAGTTAAAGAGGGAATTTAAAACATAAATAAAATCTATACTATATATAAAATTGTAAGGGTTCTTACAATTTTATATATAGTATAGATTAAGTAAGGTAACAGCATCTCGGAGGTGAACATAATCATCCGCACGTAGTTGTTTTTGATGGTTACGAATAAAGTGTAGTCTTTAAGAATTCATTTTTGCCATCATATCTACGGCGAATTGGCTAAAAAATGTTTTGTAATAATGTAGATGATTACATACATGCTTTGATCTTGAAAAATAAAATTAATCAGTAATTTTGTCAAAGTATTTTGACCTTCATCTGAGAGACAACCATTGTTATGTTTGGAATCAGCTAATATGAATCTGCCATCATTAGTGCTTTCTAATAGGTCCATAATAGTCTATATAATTTGAATAGGTACATATTGATTTTAAACTATAGATTTATACATAATAATATAAAATACATGTATTATGTGTAATATAAAATAATATATTGGTATACATAATAATATATTATACCAATGTTAAAGATTATATTATAATCATAAGTATGCATGTTAGTATTAATTTCTAAATTCATAAATGCACAATACCTGTAAAGTCCAATTCATTGGATTATATGTACCAAATTTTATATGACTGTGAACAGAACTAACTGAAGAACTGCGAGATGAAGAGGAATCATATGGAGAATATCTATTATTACTACGAGCTACTCTAGATGGTTTTT
>NW_020273081.1:78658-99724 GCF_003268045.1 Sipha flava
ACCACACTTTGAACTAAGGTTATTTAAAGCATTAAAAACTTCGATTAAGGTGATTTTACATGAAAATAAAGGTGCTAGCAATGAGTTATTCGGAGAAACTGCACTTAGATCAATATATTTTGAGTTATCATAATGTTCAAAAACAATAGCAAAATGTTGAGCAAAGGCTTCAACAATAGAATTTGGAGAGTTAAATTTAGAATTATTTAAATACATACAGTCAGGTAGAAATATTTTTTTGCGTTTTTCATTAATAAATTTCCAAAATTTGGATGGTTGATAATTAAAATCTTCCTATGTATTTTTTTAAATAATTTTGGTAATTTAATTTAGTGAGAGCTTTACACTGGACACGTAAATTTGAGAATTTATTTAATCCGTTAATGGCACCAGTTTTTAAAGATTTTATGAGCTATTTTCTTTTTAAATATTAAATTTTTAAGTTCAAAACCAGATCATATAGGATATTATTAACGAGTTATTATTTTTTTTTTGGAACAAATATATCAATAATTTCATAAATAATAGAATAAAATAAATTTGTAACTTCATTTAAATTAAGATTTGAAAATATTTCAACCCAACTTATTGACCCTAAGCATTTAATGATATCAGAGTAATTACATGAGTAAAAATCATAAGTAAATAAATTATAATCAATAGGCTTATAAGTATTAATAGGAATAATTATGAGTAAAGATGGATGGTGAACATCACAAGGAACAAGAGGAGTCGTAAATTTAGAAACTGTAATATTATCAATATTAGAAAGAACTAGATCATGAATGGTATTATTTTTATTTAAAACAGTATTGAATTTGTATAAACTGAAAAATGAAATTTTAGATAGAAAGTCTACTGACAATTGATTTAAATTTAAATAGTTAGGTGAACAGGAAGGAGAAGTGAATTGCCATTTTAAGTTTGGCGTATTATAATCACCTACTAAAATTATATTTTTAACGCAGGGATAGGAAATTAATAGATCATTAATATTATCGAACTTTTTATTGTATAACGTTATAGGTGGGCGAGGAGGAAAATAAGCATATAGTAAACGAAATTAATTTTGACAATAACAAATAAATGTTCTACGGAACAGGGAGGTAAGGGTAACATACGAGAATAGTATTTATTATTTATTGCAATTAGCACACCACCACCTCTTGAACAATCACATATTGTATTACAAATACTCAAAATAAATAATCTAAGCAGATGTGAATAATTAAAGTAGAAATTTAATTTATTTTAACAATTTTCTTTTAAATATGACAAACAATTAGAAATTTTACATTTTTATACGCGTTTTGTCGATCACCTGATGACCTTACGAACATTTTTCACATAGATCTACTTATAGTATTTTGCAGTATGACCTGTCGTATACGCCACCCAAAGGCTTGACATATACCAGATATATTTCGATTATTGAGTCTCAGGCCGTCAAAGAGTAAATATCGATACCTTTCGGTTAAAACTTATTACACGCACTAGGATTTGATTCTCCCAATTTACTAGGAAAAAAATGACAAAACAATCATTTTATAGTTTAAAACCAAATTAGATTATAATAACTTCAAAGTCTGACAACAAAAGACACAATCTACTTTTAAATAAAAACTTGTCGTTAGCCGCGACACCCCGCAATCATTTATTTTTGCCTCGTATGTAATTTATTACTAACTATTAACTATATTAAGTTTCCAGCTATAATATTTTGTGATCATTCATATAAGGAATAACAGACCGGTTTATATTTTTTCAAAAACATTGGTTTTGAAATTTGAATTTGAAAATATATATATCTCAGTAATATGTATCTCAGTAATAAAATTTATTTTATTTTTTATGGAAAATTTGAAAACATTTTTTTTTTTTGTTATACATAAATGCATTTTGCATTTTACACACTTCATAAAAGTTGTTTGTTTACAGTTTTTGTACCGTTCTTTTGTTTCACACATATCAGGCAAATAATCTATTCTATCGAACTAAACATCAGGCACAGGAATAAGAGTAGAATACATACGTTTTGGTGTTGTGGTTTGAGCAATAATTTCGTCTTCTGTGGACGGTTGTCTTCTTTTGCGAGTTGGCGTGGTCTGTGCTTCTCATAATGCTGCAGCAATAATTGTATAAAATTTAAGCAATCAGATTTTTGGTTTTTCATGTCTTTGAGTCATATGGCGTCTATACAGAAGCCAGGCTTTACTATGCTAACGCCAATAATATTCGTATACGTAACATTAGGTTATAATATCAACTATTATAATAAATATATAAATTATATTATATAGGTACTTACAGTTTCATCAAATATGTTTTCTAAAAACTCATTATTTTTCAACACATAAGCATTAACTTAAAATAACTTCTCGATATCATCATCGTCAGACTGATCTTCAATATCTGAATTTTCTGGATCAAAATCCTCAAGCCATTGTTCGATTAAATTATTCACTTTTTTATTTGTCATTATAGAAATATCAGCAACACAGCACAGAAAAAAACTAAAATATCAGCACAAGCGTACAACAGCACACAACCAATCTAACCATAAAAATCATATAGTGGATATAATAATTATTTTTAATAATTATTGAGAGCCTCTGTTGACCATTGTTGCTTATAAGAAACAAACTTGATGTATATTAGTTAAAATCATTATCAATAAAATAGTTGTTTTTCGTTTCTATGGGTTACTTATGAGTTATCATATCAATAAAAAATCTAAAAATAACCATATCATGTAATCATAAGTATAAGATAAACTATTTATAGAATGATATTAAAAAAAAATATATATTTAAAGAAAAATCGAAAAAATCGATTATTAAATCGATCTTATGAATTTCTTGATATAACAATCGACAAAGGATGACTATTGATAGACACTAGTTCAGCCAGTTATAGCTAGATAGCATAGCTTATTAGATATACAGTCTAAAATATGAGTTGCTTATAAGCAACTATGGGTATGAATATTGTATCTAATTAAGCATTGACACTACGTCCCTATTTATACACAGATAGTCGAGCGTAGTGCGTAAAAGCAGTTTAGACCAAGGAAAAGACTCAAGGCTTTACATTGTTCTTTAAAAACAAAAATAAAATGAATCTTTCAAAAATTTATACGAAAACAACTATACCCGTTTAACTTGTTAGTTAATATAACAAAAATAATATTAATATTCTTACTATCTAATATACCCGTTTAACATATGAACTAATAACCCGTTTTCAAATAAAAAAATTATTTTAATAGCTAGTTATTTTCGAAAACGCTCAAGGAAAATAATTCAAGGTAAAGGTTACAAAGTAGTTTAGAATATGTTGTAGTGACCTAGGTCACTACATAAGTTAAGGAATGACAATGGTCATAACCACGTTCCAGAAGCTAGCCAAGCTGTAGTTTCTATTGCAATTTCTATATTAAAAGGAGATAACAAAATTACAAATACAATTATTTTTATTTATATATTTTTTGAGTAATTTAAGGTTGACTTAATAATTTTAAGATACAGCCCGGTCTACAACTAATAAACCGTCACAAATAATTCAATCTACACACTCCAACGTTCCAGAGAATATAAAATCTTATCTTCCCTTTTATGAAGCACAACGAAAGAAAATAAAGCGTACACGTATTACTCACCACCATACAGAACCAAATTCAATTAATGGGCCCAATATACCTAATGATCTAAAAAAAACGGTATCTAATCAACCATTTCTCATTAAAGAATCAATCAAAGGTGTGTTAATTATTTTTATAATAATTATAATTATAATTATTATAATGCAATCTAAATTTAGTTTTATTTTCTATTAATTTTAGCTGAAGATAAGATACTTGTATTTTCTACTGCAAGCAACATTCAAAAACTTAGTCAATCAATGTGTAGGCGCGGCAAGTGCCCAACAATTTTATAGGGCTGGCCTGTTCGCCTTAATAATTATACAAAGATTGGTAATAATAAGTGGACTGTATAATAAAAATATATAATAATAATAATAATAATAATAATAATAATAAATGCAAGGTAGCCCTACAGCGGCACAACCAAAATATAAATTACACAATAAAATAAATAAATCAATAATGTGTGGCCCACATGGCGCACACTGATAATAAATGAATAAATAAATCAATAATGTGTTGGCCACACGGCGCACACTAATAATAAATAATAAATAAATACAATGTGATAGACCCGTCGGTCTTCAAATAATATAAAAAATGGTGGTGCACCACCTACCTCGTGCAGTTATGATGTGCTGCAATACCGGAATCCGTAATTAATAATAAAATTAATACAATAAAAAATACAAGTGATTCCGCACACTATAACACAACGCTAACAACACCACGACGAACAAATAACACACGACTCTGCTGCAACCGGACCATACAACATAATATACCACGTTAAATCACTAAATAATGCAGTCAATGGTAACAAATTGAACACCCTAGAGGGACAAAACAAATTAATGATGGGCAAATATTATGCGCGATAGTTACCAATGACTGATTCACAACAAAACTGACAAGACAAAAACGTGGTATAACAAAATGGCTGCACACAGGAACAAACGACAATCGGGTATTAACACTACGGCGTACACGAACAGAGAGACGGCGCCGGCGACATTTTCCACGAAGGCTAAGGCCGCCGGACACCACAAAATGAAGATAAATGTCTCAGTGCCACCACACTAAACCAAAACACACAAGAACTTATGAAACTTTGTGGCACTGAGAACATGACTTTTACTTTTACAAAAACATAACCAAAAACCTTTGAAAACGTGGAAATGACGACACTTTCATGCGATGATAACAGCGCGATTGCGTAACCGGCCGGTCGCACACGGAGGCTTATCGCCGCCGCCGACGAGGGCCTCGGATAAGCAACGCACCGCTACGCATCGCAAGAAAATGATAACATAAATGACAAACAACTGAATTAATACAACATAAAAATAAAACAATATAGACACTACATTCAGACTCAAACACAATGTTTTGGATAGTTGATGGTACTTTTAAAACGGTGCTTACTATTTTTACACTACTGTATACAATCCACGCATAAATTGGCTTCGGTGACAATTCTAGGGTTTTTCCTCTAGTGTATGTTCTTATGACAAGTAAAATAGGGCAATGTTACAATCAGATGTATCAGGTAATAACGAAAATGCAACATTTTATTTTCCAAATTAATTTAGAGGTCCTTTTTTAAACTTATATACAGGGTGATTCTTTTATTCTTATATCTTTTTACTTAGTTTATATTTGTTAAAAAAACATTTTTTTTTTAGGATATAATTGATTTTACTGAAGACAATAGTATTGATTTAGCACCTCCATCATTGTAGTCAATTTATGAAAACATTGGTAGCTATATAATACTGTATTTGATGATTTTCAATTATTTATAAAGTTATTGTCAAATAAATATTATTATAATTTTATAGATAATGGTATTCCTAAGACTTTTAATCATGCGGAGGCATGGCATCGACATTGGAATGAATTGGTAGGAGGGCTCATATTGGTCTGTTTACGCTGATTAAGGAATTTCAGAAAGAATTTTAATAAACAACTTTTTTTGAGAGACGTTAAGCTTGAAGATAATAACAGTTTTAATAAAGATCCCTGTTTGAATCTAATATCAGCCAATATACCTTGGGCAAAATTAAAAAATTCTATATTTCCAAATATTTTAGAAAAGTACACTTCAAAATCTATCCCTAATGAAAGAACACTACGTAAAAATTATCTCGACCCATTTTACCATGAAACTTTATCTACAATTAAAGACATTATTGGAGATCGCATGTTTGGTTTGCTGTGAATGAAACAACCGATATTACTGGATGTTATATTGCAAATTTGTTAGTTATTGCATTAAAATTGTCGTGAACCGCAAGAAGCACAACGCACAAATAAATAATAAATAAGAAAAAAATAATAAACACAATGTGGTTATTAAAGTGGTAATGGCCAGTGGGCCGTATATTAACGGGCATGCCCACTCAAATAACAATTATAATAATAATCAACACGATCAGACGCTATATGGCGAATACCAAATGAGTTATATTAATAATACAAAAGAAATCACGTTATGGTCTGTATTCGCAAAAAGGTGAAGTTAATTCGTAAAGACGCAAAAGTGGCGATGTGACCAGGCGAAGAGTTGACGAACAACAGCTCATCGTAGTGATGTGCTAAAAAAATCGATTCTGCAAAGAATCGATTTTTTTATATCGGAAAATCGATTTTTTGAATCGATTCTTGGACGGACCGATACGATTTGATAAGAATCGGCAATTATTTTTTCCTCGTTTATCGTTACCGGCTTACTGCCGATTGGTACCGTGCATATTTGGACGGAGATGTTGGCCACCCTGCATAACCACAGTTTCATTCGTGAATCGTTCTTTGTTCTTTGACTTTTGAGTAATTTCGTTTTTCCTTCAGTAGTCCAGCGTCCCGAATCTTCCCGATGTGCATCATGTAATAAATAAAATTAAAAGTATTGTAACATTTTTCAAGCAATCGGTAGCGGCTTCCGACGAACTTAGAAAATTGTGCGATTTCAAATTAAAACAATCGGTACACGTTGAAACTCAATTTATTTTATGATTGACAGATTCCTTTTATGTTAGAACCATATAGCTTCAGTTTTAATTAATATTCGCCGGGGTCCCGAAATGTTGACAGCTGATGAAATTGATATAGCGAAGGAGATGTTGTTAGTGTTAAAGCCAATGGAGGTGGCAACAAGGGAATTATGTGGTCAAAAATATGTTACAGGCAGCACAGTTATACCCTTAATTAACTGCCTTATTAAAAAAACCGAGGGTATTGATTTAACCCATCCAACAGCTTTAACCTTAAGGAGAGCTATTTTAGACAATTTGAATAAAAGATTCGGTAGGATGGAGGAGAGAAGTCTACTAAGCATTTCAACCATATTAGATCCTAGATTTAAAACTATTCATTTGAATAACGCATTAGCCTGTTCAAGAGCTATTAAATGTATTAAAAATCAAATTATTGAAATCAAAAGTAATTGTGATGAACCTAGCTCCTCAAACCAAGGCTCTAGTGATGATGATGTTGAAAATAGTGATAGTTTGTGGTCAGTTCACAATGAGTTGGTTACAAAAAAAAAAAGCTGCATCACAAAGGTTAGAACAGTCTGAAGAGCGAATTCCTACCGAACTTAAGCATTATTTAAACCAGCCCACAATACCGTTAGGTGATGACATTCTAAAATATTGGGATATAAATGGCAATATGTTCCCTCTTTTAAAAAAAATTGTACAGCCATATTTGTCCGTAGTAGCAACTTACGTCCCTTCATTAGATTATTTTCTAAAGCGGGAAATATGACTGAATAAGAAACCGATTAAAGAGGGAGAAGTTGCAACAGCTTTTATTTCTGAGTTCCCTAAATTTTGAAGACTGGTACATAGAATAAAAGTAATTTATCTGTACAGTTTTTTGTATATAATATTATAATATAATTTGTAAATATATGTAATGTAAATGTATCTGTACAGCCTTTTGTATATATAATTTGTAAATATGTATAATGTAATTATCTGTATATTATTTGTTAATATGTACAAAACTTTTAATGAATCAATAGTGAGCTAATGGTACCTTAAACAAAATTAAGTGACCCAGGATTGGTAATTTAAATTTAATAATTATTGTAAAAAAATATGTGAAAGTACCAATGATACAATAAATAAAAAAAAACACATTGTTTACCATAGTCATTGTTGTGTTATTTATCTACCTTCATTAAATACCTTAATCTTAACTCATTCAATTTAAACTTAAATTGTATCAGATTCTTACGTATTATATGTTACATTATGTACTTTGGTACTATTTTATGTTAATGCTAGACGTTGTTGGGGAGTAACTTAAATTAAGTTATAAGTTACTGTAACAAAATTATTTTTTAAGTAATTTGATGGTAATTTAATTACATTTTACTATAAGTAATGCAAATGTAACTTAAGTTACTTTTTTGTATTGATTATTACTAAATTACTGGTTACTTTTTTTTGTTATTTAACTATTTTAAAAAACATGCCAACAATGATATTATTTTTTTAAAGTATAATACGGCTTTACCCTCAATTGCTTCTGTTGAACTTTTGTTTAGCATAGCAGAATATAATATATATATGCACTACAAAGTGATCTAAAATTAGTGACTGTAATTTTAAAAACGCAGTGTTGTTTAAAATAAATTTGAAAAATAAAGATTAATATTTAATGTGCAGCAAAATTAGTATAAATTGTTAATAATTTCTTATTGTTGATTGTCATTATTTTGTTTGTGTATTGCCATGTAGACAAAACAGCTATTAAGCCCCAGTGATATTAAAAAAAAAAAATAACTTTTATTGTAATTAAGTTACTTTTAAACCTCAAAAGTAATGTAAATTGACAAAATGAAAAAAATGAACTTAAAAATAATTTAGTTACAATTTCCATAAGTAATTAGTAATGTAATGTAATTTAATTACCCAAAATAAGTAACTTCCCCAACACTGATGCTAGTTCGCACTACATGACATCATGAATGTTACTTCAACGTGGAGTAAAATGTGTTTATAATAGTATAAGGTGAACGTTTAAAAAATATTAAGTTTCAAAATTCTAATTACTTTGTACTGGTACAAAATTAATGTTTGAAAACTTAATGCGTTAAGTTAATAATTAGTTACCTAGTAAAATAATTAAATCAATTTATGATTTTATTAACAAGTGTTTAATTACCAAGTAGTTGAAAATTATTACAGATGGCAAGTATTTGTATTTCTGAATGGATGTTTTATGTGGGCAATATATACATTTTTATATGTTAAATGTTAAGTTAAAACATTTTAAATTTGGTAATTTATTCAATAAAATTTAAAAATAATAAAAAAAAATTAGGCGTATCATCCCCCCCCCTGTGACCAACTGGACCAACTGTCCATTGAAACTGTACATTGAAGTGGCGAGTTCCCGTTGCTTTGATGTAGGCCCCTAGGTCTACAACACTTACAGTGGTTTACTCTCTCCGAAATCGAGAGGGACTATGGTAGGGAGTACTCGCACTGAAGTTAATTAGTACGGAAAACCTTTATATATAAATCAATATGAACCCGGGTGTTACAAGGGAGAGCTAGAAGTTCTAGCCTAGAACATGTTAAAAAACACCATCTAGTTGTTTAAAAAATCGTTATTTTAAGAATCAATTCTCCACAAAATCGATTTTTTGGGCAACGATTTTTTTAGAATCGATTTTTTTCATTCCTATGTAAATCGATTCAAAAATCGATTCACCGACCTGAATCGCCCATCACTAGCTCATCGTTCCGCCGACACTTGCCTTCGGCGGTGCTGATGCCCCGCTCTCCCCGATCCTGAAGGAAGGTGCGGGGTACGACGTGTCGGTATCGTGATCCGCGAACTATCGGTTGATTAGGAGACTATAAATACGGTCGGCGGCGTCCGTTGTGGTGAATGGTCGTCGCCGGGTCCGCGTCAAAATATAATGCTACTACTCAATCGTATCACGATTCATTACCGATAGTTTAAAATTATTGTGGCCATTGGGAGGACACGATGTAAATGTAATTCTGATGTTATCAGATGCAGCACCATATATGGTGAAAACAGGAGAAATATTAAAAGTGTTTTATCCAGGGACGGACTGGGAGATTATCAGCCCAGGGGGTAAGGCCTCTTTCACACAGTCCGTTTCTTTAACAGCAACGGAAACGGATCAGATGAAAATAGAAAACGGACAATATTTTCACACAGTCCGTTTAACTAACGGCAACATTGACTTTTATTCTAATTTACAACTCGATATTATCCAGTTCCAATCGGTAAGTTGTGTGCAAATATTGTGAAGTTTTTGTAATCATGGTGTTAAAAAAGCAATCAAAAAAGTTTTTAATTTTATACTTACTTTACCGAAGACACAAACTAGTAATAAGACCTCACAGGAGAAAGTACTGGGTTCATCCAATATTACAAAATCGTGAAAATTTGGGTGTTTACAAAACTTTATACAATGAATTAAGGTCTGACCCAAAAAAATTCTTTAATTTTTTTCGGATGTCAATTTCTACATTTGATGAATTACATGTTACTCTAAAAGAAGAAATATCTCGTAAAGATACAAAAATGAGGAAATCTATAGGATCCGAAGAAATGTTGGCCATTGCTATAAGGTAAATAGGTATTTCAAAATGATATAATTTATAATATATTAATGCTTTTATGAATATTTATTTATGAAAACTTTAAACTAATAAAATGTACCTTTGTTTATAACATTTAAAAATATAAAATAAATTTACCTTTGTAATAACGTTTGAAAATATAAAAAAATTACCTTTTTGGTATAAACTCATTAATATAAATGCATTATAAAATAATTAAAATGTTTAAAAAAAAAAATTAATTATTATTATATTCTGATGTCGTGTCACTGTAGTCAGAATAAGATGTAGATACAGAAGGTACTGGCGAAATAAAAGTTGAATCACTGGAAGCGGCTGCACTTTGAAATGATCTTATATAATTTTGTAAATTAACTGTAGGCGAAGCTGGGATCGAGTGTAAATTTGTATTAAGAAATTCGGATGGATAATTTTGTGACATACAAGAAGTGTTATAAATATTTGTAGGTTGAGGATTTGGTGTAGAATGACCAATAACATTCCTCTTTTTAATAGATTTGATCAAGTTCATTACACCAATACGAAAATCAAATGTCTCATCTTCATTAAAATGTTTGATTGATGGTAAAATGCTTTCAAAAAAAGACATGTGTGGGTTTATAACATTTTGCTCACGTGGTGTTTCTTGAGTTTCTATAATATTTAAGATTCTTTCTTCAAAATCATCTGTTTTTTTGGAAAATATGGAAAGTTGGAAGTTTTTTCAAACCCTTTTGCAATTGTTTTCCAATTCTCTTTTGACGGAGCAGGTATATATTTGTTTTTTAAAACGTCCCATATTTTGCAACAAACAGTTTGTATTATTTTACTTGCAGTAGAAATTCCAATTCGAAAAGTAAAATGGATTTCTGTCAATGTACAGCCACTTGCAAGATGTCTAAACTTTCAACTTTCCACATTGTTTAGGTGCCATAGATGGAAAACATATAAGGATTATTATGCCAGAAAAAAGTGGATCGATGTACTACAACTATAAAAACTATTTTTCTATAGTGCTGCTTGCTGTAGCAGATTCAAATTATAGATTTACGTACATAGACATTGGAGCGTATGGAAAAGAATGTGATTCTACAATATTTAAAGAATCGTCACTGTGGAAATTAATGGAGAAAAACGAATTACATATACCTGATCCAGAACTGATAAATGAATTACAAGATCAAGATTTTCCTTATGTTTTTTTGGGTGATGAAGCATTTGCACTTACAACAAATTTACTAAGACCTTTCGGTGGCTATCACTTAACTACAACTAAAAAAGTTTTTAATTACCGGCTAAGCCGAGCACGGCGATACGTAGAGTGCGCCTTTGGTATACTTAGTAATAAATGGCGTATATTGCATCGGCCATTGAATGTTGCCACAGATTTTGCTGTTGATATTGTCAAAGCTGCTTGTATTCTACATAATATTATTCGCGAAAAAGACGGACTTCATTACGAAGGACACGAAATCAATGAATTACCTGTAATGGAATTTGAAGACGCGGTTCATCAAGCAAACTATGTACGAGGAGGACGACATGCCAATGAAATTCAAAATAAGTATGCTGAATACTTCGTAAGTGATGCAGGATCAGTGCCATGGCAAAATTCAAGTATATAATAATTCAATATAATGAAATAAGTCAATTAGTTGATTTAAGTTTATATCGGTTACACAAACAGTACGATCCTAACAATTGTTTTCATTAAAAAATTATAAAATCTAAATATATGGTACTTATTGTTCTTGACTATAAAAATATTTTTAAGTTGTTAATATTTATTGAGACTTACTTATATCATCTTTTTGTTTGTATGATTTATCATCAAAATCCTCAACAAATGCCAAACATATTTCCTTCCATGCACTCCTCGTTAAGTTTCTGTCTTTGTATATTTCTAGAGTTTTATCCCAAATTACTGGCCGTTCTTCGATCACAGATTCAGACATATTTTTTTAGTTTTGTAGAAAAAATTTTAATAGAAAATATGCCACTAGTCACGACGACGATGAACACAAATTGACTACTAATTACTACAAATACTACCAAAAAATCTAAATAACGGGTACAGGATAAAAGTAATCAGATACGAAACGGACAGTGTGAAAGGTTATATCTATTAATGTAGTCTCGATAAACGGTCCGTTTGAAAAACGTTCCGACGACGGAAATATATTGAGGCAATCCGTCGATTCATCCGATAACGGGCCGGCGGGTTATTTGTCCGTTGGTTAAAACAGATAGTGTGAACGGATAGTATAAATAACTATGTTTCTTATCTACTCCGTTTTCTATTTTCATCCGATCCGTTTCCATTGCCGTTAAAGAAACGGACTGTGTGAAAGAGGCCTAACACAACTAAGTAGCCCTAAATATACATACGATGTAGCCCACTCATCTGTTGTAATTTTGTAAATAATATTAATATTTTATTGTTATAATTTAAAATAAGTGTACATTTTATCTATAAGGCTGTTAAAAAATACATAAATACCTTTATAAAATTTAATTTAGCATATTAACATAATCGTTTTATTTAATTTGTATTCTATTTACAAATGAATGTATTACTTTCAGATTTTTTAACTTAACATTTTTCTCTTTAACGGTGACCTTTCTTTCACATGTTCTAAAATATCATCAAATGATATTTCATCCAATAACTCTTTCTCAACATTCATCATCATAAATACTTCTAACTTTTCCTGACCAAGTGTTGAACGTAATCTATTTATTATAATTTTCAACTTACTAAAATATCGTTCACAGTTAACCTGTGTAAAAGACAATGTTAATAAACATTTAGAGGCTTAAAATTTATTGGTAAAAGCTACTGAATGCATGTTATATTTGTACAACAATTTATAACAACAAACCAAACAACCATATCATTTTGTATTTTTACAACTTTCATCTCCTGTAGAATTAAAAAAAACTATATTAGTTTATTGTTTCCTATGTCTTTAAAATATTCTGCTTACCAGTTTCATTGTTAGAATTCCTACCAACAATATTTTCATCACCATTCAGATCATTTTTGTCAAAATATGTTTCGTCATCACTCTCAATCTCTATTTCATTTGATTAATTTTCTTTAAAATAGATATATGTCGTTCTATCACAAACATTTCCAACTAAATCTTTGAATATTTTAGAAAAAGCAATAAGTTCTTCAACTAATTTATTGTGGTAAATACTTGCTAATTCTGCTAACTTTTGTAAGCCATGTTTAGGAATTGATAGTAGGTATAAAATCTTCTTTAAAACAACTAGGATGTAAGAACTGTACATCAGCAATTAATTCTTTATTATTATAAAACCTTTCATTCAAGCTCATATTTAATTGATCAATATTATTCTGAAATGTTTGAGCTCTATACTGATCAAGGTCTGTTGAAAAGGTGAAATCTTGGATATTTTCATCAAAGTATGTCTTTTTTCTTCTTATACGATGTTCTAGAAAAGTCTCTTCTACGACTTTGTAATTTGGTATATTTAAGTTCGAAACTTTGTCATTCATATTTGTAGTAAACCGCTCAGCATTTTTTACAACATTATGAAATGAAATAGTTTTTATATCATTTTTAGTTCTTTCAACTATTTTATATGTTGATACAAAATCAAGATTTTTTGTTTGTAAGTAGTCAGATGTAGGTCTGATAAAATAAAATATATCTAAGAAAATATGAGCTGTCAATATAGTTTTAAATTCAACTAAGTTTTTTAATTAAGAATTTGTCTCTGAGGATTTATTATTATCAAATGAGTCATCCACTGTAATATATTGTAATGCACATATAATAGTGTTTCGAGAACAGGGGTTTATTCTCAAAGGTATCGATTCGATCAGACATTTTCGGTCAATCATATTCTCAAACAACTGTCGAATACAATAAATTACTTTCGACACTCTTTTCGATTATCGAATAAAATTATATTTTTTCCATGACATTTTTAATTGTTATCATTAATTTGAATGATAACAAAAGATAATTAATATTATTTAATAATACCTGTAACGTTTGACTCTCCTATATGTTTGGAATTGTCAAAGTATACGTATATATATATATCTTATCTTAAAGTATATAAGACAGTGTTTTATATTGTAAATAACAATTTTTCTTTGTATTTTAATAAATAAAAGTTATAAATATGACACAAAAATGTATAGCATTTAGAGGGAGGTTATATTACTGATGAATATTGTTTTAAATGGTTGAATGGGTAGAGGAAAGCAGGCCCTCTCAGGTCGTAAGAACTGCTTGAGTGTCCGCGGCAACGTGGAGGGTGGCTGAACAAGCGGGGGGGTCCTGGACTTGAGGTGGAAGAAACAACTGTCAGCGGCACTATTGATGGTGGCTATCGATCAGGTTGCTGGATCGTTGACGGCATTGTTAATGGAGGTCAACTGGCAAGTTGTCTAGTTTACTCTTCCACGGTGTATTATGTTACATACAGTTAAATACAACTAATTGTATTCTGTATACATAGTACCCGTATAATTTCAGCTGGAGAACTGCGAGAGAGATGATTTTGTGGTTGTTTGGCCGGGAATTTAAGAGTGTTTGATCTTGATGTGTATAGTAGAGTGTGGATTGACGATGTTTTTCTTAGTTTTTCTTTTAAAGTTAAGATGTATTGTGACATGGAGAAGTTTTGATAAAAGATTAAAGATATATTTTGATGATTTTTTAAAAGTTGAAGGAATGAAATTAATTTTATAGATTAAAAAATGTAAAAGAAAGTACGGAAAGAAAACAGTCAGTGAAAGACGAGCGCTCTATATTAAGTATTAAGTGACGCGAAAGGTATGACGTGCCGTGCATATCAGAGAGAGCAGTTGCGTCGGCGCCGGTTGCGCAATCGGAAACCGCTAGGTGGCGACACATACTTGGTTCACGCTACATACCAATAACCAAATACTATCTAAACCTATAAAATTTTATAATACTTATAGATACTTAGTTTGAACTTTGAAATTATAACAACTATATAACACTATGAGCCCAAAGAAATGCAAAGGGAGGTTCGTAACAAATGAACAGAAGGAAGCACTCGTCAAGTTCATGGAGAATAATTCGAATTTAAAAAGAGATAAATTTACATCCAGCTTTACCCACCAAAGGCTCAAAATTTATGGGAACAAATAACTCAGTTATTGAATTCTATGGTTGGTGCTAACAAGATCGCTGATAAATGGAGAAAAGTAATTATTATTAATGACTAATGAGTAATATTAATTATTAACACCAATTAATTAACTCATCACTGATTTTTGTTTTACATATTTTTTAATTTAATACCAAATAGTGTTGGACAGATATGAAGTGCAATGCAAAAACAAGATGTATTGAACTTAAAAAAAGTACTAAGAAAACAGGTGGAGGGAGCTATAAGTTAGAGAATAAGTTAGCACCATTAAATGAAAAAATAGTTGGTATAATTAGTGATATACCAATTTATGGTCAACCAAATACACTTGAACCCAACGTCTCTTTTGGGGGATATGAAATTATAGTGGATTCTTCGACCAATAGTTTATAGTAAGCATTAAATATTAAATAGAATAATTTATAATAAAACAATTGAAAATTCCAATATATACTTGAGAGTAGTAATTAAAATAATTACATTTTTAAACTAAACAAATATATTTTTTTTTTTATAACACTAGTTGATTATGAAAGAAGAGAGACAGAAGCTTGTTTGCCAGATTTATCACTACGAAGATCAATCGAACTTGTGTCTACGGACATAATGTACTTATAATTAACATTATATTAACAATATATTATAATATATTATATTATATTATATAATTATATTTTATTGCAGACCATTACAAGACTTATATTATTTTTAATTGTGATACATTTTATGGTATAAGAGCACTAATTGCTTTGAACTTATACATTAAATATATATTATTAGTAATATGCTTATCTAAATAAATAAACTATTAATGTTTTAAATATTTGTCAGTTTTCTGAATTTATTTAAAATATGAATTAAATATTTGCTGTTGCATTCGTTTTCCTGCTATTTGCATGGGTTGCATTTGTATCATTAATAGATGCATTATTTAAAATGCCATAATCATTTTCTTCAAATTTGCCATCATTATTTATAAATATTGTTGTTTCCACAAATATTATGAAGCACAGTACAATTATATTTATAAATAATTATAAAACAGTTTTATTATGCTTGATGCTTTTTCTGGTGCATAATGTAGCACTCTATGCTTAAGTAAACATCTAAAAAAAAAAAATTGGTCATTTCTATCTTTTGGTCTAGGTAATATAAATATATAATAACATTTTAATAATACCTAAAACGCATTTTAAGAACACCATTACACCGCTCTATCAGTGATCTTGTTCTACACAACCAATCTCCTGGGGTGTTTGGTTGATATTCAGTAAGTGGTGTCAATGGCCACGGTCTTAAACCATACCTACAGTCACCTATTTAAATTACTAATAAATAAGTCAACAAGTTACTATAACCAATAAATTAAAAAAAAATTAGTAATTTGATTTAAATTGGTGTAGCTACCTAGTAAAAAATAAGATTTATGTCCAATTGAGTGTTTTAATAGTCCTAATAGAGGACTAATACGCCAAATATGACTTTCATGTGTGCTTCCAGGGAATTTGGCACATACATTTAAAATGTTCATATTAGAGTAACAAATCTTTAACACAGAATAAAAAAATATTTAAATTCCAAAAGTTGATTATACCCTAAAATAAATTTACCAATTGTGTTAATGCTATGAAACCCTTTACGGTTAACATATACATGTTCGGGATAGATAATGTCCTCCAACTTTGGAGGTACTATGGCTATGTGGATCCCATCAATAACTCCTATCACACCAGGTATACCAAATTTTTCATAAAATCTAGTAATGAAATTATATAAGCGCAATATTTTCTAAGATGTTCCAATAACAGTTATAATACAGTTATAATATAATAATACTTACCCAAAACGGACGTCATTGAGTTATCGAAGGGAACTTGGAAAATGAATATATTTATTTAATATTTTTGGACAGTTAAAAGCATTTATTACCTCAGTAATCCATCTGCTAACAGAAGGTTGACTTAAAACAGAACCTCTATTTTCCCCTATATCTTGTTGATAGCTTCTACTGGCAAAAAATCTTAGAGCAGTTAACAACTTAATGAATAACAGAACAAAAAAATATTATAATATAATATAATTACAATAATCTTATATTTGTACAACATTGTTATTTATTACAAACATTTCTTTGTATACTTAATCCAGCTTAATTTGTCACAGGACTAACCATAAATGGAGTCAGAATGTCAAATAATTCTCGAACTAGTATCTTATTTAACCTATAAGTTCCAATCAATTGTCTATCACTTAATTCTAAAAAATTAAAACGTACATGATTGTAAAGAAAAGTTTTCTGTTTCAAATACTTAGGCATTGAAATTAATTTTCCAACATAACTATCTATTTACATAAAATTAGCAAAAACTGAAAAATTAAAGATTAAAACCATATTTCTTTTTATGAAAATTACAAATTACATACTTATATTCATATATCTTGAAATTAGTAGGTACAATAGTCAATAGTAGTTAATGTTTATAAGCGATGCAACATTATTAATATTCATATATCTGTGTTAAAAAAACATGATTATTACCAACAAATGGATCTTCTTTTAGTAAAATACGCCTTGGTATATTTTTATTGAATTCATAATATTAAATCTATACTACTATATAAAATGAATTCGCTTTTTTTTGTTCGGGATAAACTCCGAAACTACTTATTCAATCCTCGTGCAATTTTTTTTAAATTAAAGAGGACATCACAGAGAAGGTTTAAGGTAAAAAATTAGTCCGATTAAGTTAATAAATAATTAGTTATTATTAATTAAAATAAACGTGTAAATTGTATATATACCTATATATTATTGTACATATTGTGCGGGCCACGGGTTTCTTGATACCTGTAACCTGACCTTTTTGTTCGTCAAATTGTATTGTGTTTGATATCGGCGGTGTTCCGAGAAGTTTATCACACGTACACCAATAACATGTATATCCAATATTCGTATTAATATCTTAATAATACAAATGTATACTGCTAATAACCAAGGCAGGTATTGTGCGCTAGCGTCGTCTGGCGTCCCCACTCACTACCATCCACCGCATTCAATAACAATCATACGCCGATGTTATTTTCAGTCGTTACTTCAAGACAGTTGCCTTCAGTGTGTTAAGTAGATTGCGTTTGAGAATAGTAATTTATGTGGAAATCGTAAGCGATGATATTATCGATCGATTTCTGTTCGAAAGTGGTTTTCGATACCTTTGAGAATAGACCCCCAGACGTGAACAGCCGGTTCGATAGTGTTGCTATGCGGATGTCGTCACGACCGTTCGCGTCACCTTACCATAGATGATGGGAAGGACGGGGTGTCGCGACGGCGCTGCGTGCCGCGGTCTGGTGGTTGATGAGAGAGATAAAGGCACGGTCGGCGACAGACGTTTCGATAACGGCTACCGCACGGGTCCGCATCACTTTTTCATAACAAATTACAATTGTTACGTGCCAACCGTTTGATCCGTTAATTCAGTTACAACGTCTCAGTCAACGCTTGTGTGGAAGTGTAGTCAGGAATAATTAAGACTTCTTTTTAAAATAATTAAATTTATTTAACTTATAAAAATTATTCTAACTACAAATTTTGTAAATATTCTAGTGATAGAAATTATTTAAGTCCTAACAATTGTCCTTATAAAATAATTGGAAATATTTCTAAGTCCAGACCATAACATACACTGACGTGAAGGTGCTCAGTGCAGCATAGACAAGACTCGTCTGATTTGCCCTTGTTTTCGGGTCCCTTTTATATGTGATATTGTATGTGTGTGTGTAAAATCCCAAGTATGTGTGTGTATATTAATGATAATAAAATATGATAATTTCTTATTGATTTTGCATGTGTGTGTTACATAATTACTGATGCAGGGATACAGGATGTGGTCAACCACCCACGTATATGTGACTCCAATATTCATATTCTTATTTAAACAGATAACCATGTGAACAATTTAACTTATTCACACGCCCAGTTTCGATGTTCATGAGAACCTCTTATAATGTGTGTTTTATATTATGTGACTACGCAATACGCGACACAATTAAAAAACAAAATAGTAGCTATTACTACCAGATCCAAGGGCAAATACATATTTGTTATTTATACTAGCACTTGGACAAGCATTGAAATATTAGATTATGATGATGATTTTTGGCAGATTAAAATAGCATCAAAATTAGAAAATTTAGTATTAAAATAAACGTAAAGACTATACAAAACTTAGTATATAAATTAATGTAAATTTTTAATAACCTATTTAATTAATAATAATATGGTTTTATATCATTCTTATAGTTTTTATATGAACTGTCTACTGCCGAAATTAATCAACCCACAATTTGGAAAGAGGTTACTTGTTTCCGATATAAAAGACCCACGATGACGAGTGTAAAATATTTACTACATTTCTTTTTTATTTCATTATATTAAATAATCAATAAATTATTACTAAAATAAATGTCTAGAAGTGTATAAGTAGGTACATATTGTTTAAAAAACTTGTAATTATTGAAAAAAAATGCTTGTTTACTACACTACTACTTTCAACTTTGTCTACACTTAGTAGCTTATGTCTTAACACTTTTAAACACATTAAACCCGGCAGCGAGCACGTCGCATACATAGAAAAATATATAGGCGAGATACATTGACGCGAAAAGTATACTAAATTATAATTACCGTCAGACCGCCCGCGGAGTAATAATGCGCCTCTCCCGTCACTGCGGCGCAGTATATATATTTATAAGGGGCTGGTACAGTTCTCCCAATTTCGATAACAACGAGTTATCACCAAAATCGAATTTCGGGAGATCGTTTGTGCCAGCCTTAGAAAAATAAATTTCCCGTATTATAATAATGATTAAAAAGTTTTTTTTTACCAAGCCGACGTAACCAACGTAAAATTACAAAAATCCTTATATTGAAAATAAAATATAAAAACCTAACTATCGCTTATCAATTATAACTACAGATTATCAATACTAACTTTGCGTGAATTTAAAACATGTTTAAATATTAATTTATTTAACTCTTTGAGGCATGAGATTTTAATAAATGAAAAAACCCGTCTAGCACACAAACTTAATTTTTTATTTTTTTCAAACTTTTCTTACAACAAATTACTGTTTGTTGATTATAGTTAAATGTTCAAAAATTAAAAACTAAAAAAAATTATTTTTTTTTTATAAAAAAGAAGTAGGTTAAAAATATGTCCCGCTGTGCAGCATTAACAACATTTTTTTCTTTATTCCTTTTGAACTGAAATAAATCAGTAAAAATTATCAAAATTCATAAAATTTAAAATATTTTTTATTTTAAATAAGAAATACTTACATTTTAACATGAGTGGTAGTTATTGAAACAATTTCTTGACTTAGAGATGCAAAATGGCACATCACATATGGTACATTTCCAATCTGTGCGAACTTCTTTTTCTTTAGTGCTACAGTGGGCGCATTTTCTTCTTGTCGTCCGTTCTGGCTGATGTGCTGATTGATCTTTGCGAACAGATGGGGATACAGATGCTCTTTTTATGGAAATAGGCGATGGTGATGCGGAAACTTTCTGTTTGCGTTTTTGAAAAAATGTTTTTGAAACGAGGCTTTTTGAGATCTCACGACGAACATTTTTTAATGTTATTTTTT
>NW_020273081.1:99734-104015 GCF_003268045.1 Sipha flava
AAGTAAAATAGTCAAGTAAAAAATAAATTAAACTATTAAAGTATTATAATATTATGTATGTATTGCTTATTTATTATATACTTTATTAAAATATAATATAAATGTGTTATATGAATGCTTACAAACTTCTTTTTGTTGATTTGTTGCCATTGAGTCATATCCTTCATTGAATAGTCGACATATTTCAAACCATGAGTTTTGTTTAATTATTTTATTTGCATAATTAGGACTTGCTGTATCCCACAATTCTACATGAATTAAGTTTGTATAAATTAATACCACTTTCAGCATGTGTAGCCGGAAATAAGAAAAAATGTATGTATATTAGACCTAAGCATGATTTTTTAGCTGTTACTAAATCATAAGGGGTTAGCTAGTCATTATTCTAATTATTTTTTATCAATTATCTTATTTTTTTCTTTTTGTTTTTTTTTATTGGGAAAGTCAGAGACTTTCAGCTTAGAGGGGAGGGGTGTAGTAAGCCCAAGGCTAGGCGTATTTTATAATCAGCATTTAAATAATCAATATTTAATAATCAAAAATAACTTATTACGCATATTAATAAATTCGCCAAGGTCCAGCTAAATTTAATAATCAAAATAATATTATGATTATTTAATAGATTAAAATAGTATATGTATAAAATAGATAATATATTAAATTCGCATATACGCAGGAAAACCAGGGTAAAGGTGAAAACAACAAGTAGTTTCACGTTTTTACATAATAATGCTAAATAGAGGGCAAAATAAAGTAATATAAGAATTAGGCCACTTTTACGTCATTGGAACCTGTATAAATACGGGTTGAGCATTTAGCATTATTCAGATGTAGATAAGTAGTTAGACTGATCATTTCCCCTGTTAAATAAATTATTGCTCGTCGTGGACTTTGTTACAGCCACATCGCCGCGAGTATATAATTCTTAGCCCAGAATAACTTGTTATTTTAATTTTTTGTGTTTTTAACTGTTTGTTAATTTATTGTGATAAATTAATAAAAACAGTAAGTTTATAAGTTTAATATACCAGTGTTAAATTTATTCACCTACCTATCTCTCTCAATCCACGTCTCAAGATTACATACAACGTGCTATGTCGTTAAATAATTAATGTGTTACCGATCGTAGTGTCCTGCACAACGCTCGCTACAACGCTTCTCAATTTCTATTATAAATTTGTTTATATCGAGACTCATATTGAACACAGTGTCGTATATTTCATAAAACTATATAAGTTTTCGAAAAATACTGTAATACGTTATATTATAACGTGTTCACTAATTAAAAAATAATTTTACGTAATTTAAAAATCTAAATAATCTGGAGTCCGCGTGTTTCATCTGAACGTACTAATTTAATTTAATTTGTTATCAGTGGCTCGGACGCAGACACAGTGTCCACCGGCTAGAAGGGACGGAACACATTATAGCAATGTTATCTTAGTCGCGGGATTCTTTTTAGACACAAGTAACCGGCCACAAAGTGTCTCGTCTGAAAGCGCTCTTACTCGGTATTCTACGATAGTAGCGTTGATTCGCGCGGTACACGCATTAGCGTTAGGTGTTATCAATGAACCAGAGCTTGTTCCCGAATTTTTGGTAGGTGCCCACAGCATAGACGCGTTATGGTCACAGTTTGACCAAAAGGATAACGAGGTGCTTGACTGTCTAATCGTGTTAGATCAGATCGGTGATTACGCGCCGGATCATATTCCTGAGTTGCGTTCAGTGATCAACGTAATCAAAGCAGTGGCCAAGTCGTTGCACGATGCCTCAAAAGACAACCACGATGATTCGGCAGTCGCGCAGGATGTCAATAAAGCCGTTTTCCGTCTCCCTGAAATCCCGATACCACGTTTTAACGGTAAATTCCATGAATGGGCCACATTCCGAGATCGATTTAACGTTTTGGTCGACAGTAGATCCGGTTTGTCGGATACAGATAAAGTATATTATTTGATCAGTTGTTTACGTGGCGCCGCACAGTGGGATGATTCCAATAGTTAGTTAGCTGGCCAAAAGTCCCATTTTTAAAACCTAAAAAATCCTAAATTTTATTGTTAACTATTTTCTATTTGAACATTTTGTGGATAAATTTAAAAATTTAGATCAATAAGTTGAACATCAAGTGAAATAGAGCGGTTTGATTAGAATTATTTACCTTTTTATTGAATAATTTCGATTTTTATGCAAAATATGTAAAATATGTAAAACGTCTAGCGAACGGTATCAAATGGTTAAAGAACATCGTCTATGTCTCAATTGTTTATTATCGAACCACAGTACCGCGTTTTGCAAATCAAAGTTTACCTGCCGTACGTGCGGTCAGAAACATCATTCGATGCTTCATTTCACCAAACCGGCACCGACTAGCACTTCAACCGTAAGTACTCTAGTATCAACAAGTACTCTGGAACCAACGATAACCACGTGCCTAGTCTCCCATCCACAACGTCATTCCGTGCTGTTAGCGACAATGTTACTAAAAGCAAAGGCATCTGATGGATCTTCTCATACTTTGCGCGCACTCGTCGACACCGGGTCAGAAGCCAGTTTTGTCACCGCACGCTGCGCTGACAAATTATCACTACAACGTCGACGATGTACGTCACAAGTACGTCCTTTCGCTGGGTCAACAATTAATATTGTTTCCGGAATTGTTACGATCACTCTATCTGCCGTTTCCACAAGTGAACCAACTGTGACCGTCAACACCATGGTCGTTCCGAAAATCGTAGATCAACTTCCACATCTCCGTTTGTCGTCAGACACATGGCAACACTTAACGGACCTACGACTCGCTGATCCAACGTACAACACACCTGGTCCAATCGATGTCTTACTCGGTGCAGACATCGTACCATCCATCATGACGGGCCACCGAGTGACCGGTCAAATCACTCAACCCAGTGCGTTTAATACCATATTTGGTTGGATAGTCATGGGACCAGCTGATCAAATACCAGCACCCACCGTTACGACCTTTACTGTTCAATCTAATACTGAGTTGGAATCCGCACTAACCCGCTTTTGGAAACTCGAGGAACCATCGCTACCATTGTCAACAATTGATGACACTGACCCAGCAGAACAGATTTTTACGAAGTCCATCACCCGAACTCCATCTGGACAGTTCTGCATTGGGTTACCATTTAAAACACCTAACCCAATTATTGGTGACTCAAAAAGTCAAGCGCTTCATCGTCTCCGACACCTCGAAGTGAGATTAGCCAAAGACAACAATTTACGAACAAAATACGTCGACTTTATGCAAGACTATTTGGACAGCAATCACATGGAGCTCGTTCCCATTCAGCAACGCTCCACGCCACACCACTATTACATTCCACATCATTACATACTACGTCCTGATAGTCAAACAACTAAGCTACGTGTAGTATTCGACGCATCAGCAAAAAGTTCTGCTGGCATCTCTCTGAATGATTGCTTGCACACAGGTCAAAAACTTCAAGCAGACCTGTCTCATATTCTGATGCGATCACGTTTACACAAAATCTTGTTTACGGCAGATATTAAACAAATGTATCGTCAGATCCTCATTAGCGATGCAGACTGAGATTACCTACGCATTTTATGGCGTTTCAATCAAAAAAATAGTATCGAAGAGTATCGTCTGCGTACTGTGACATACGGAACGTCATCGGCTCCATTTCAAGCAATCCGAACATTACAACATCTGGCTACACTTTGCAAACTCACACATCCCATTGCAGCACAAGTTATACACTCCGACACCTTTGTCGATGATATTCTTACTGGTGCAGAATCGATAAAATCAGCTCTAAACATCCAAGATCAATTAACAAAATTACTCTCGAGTGGTCATTTCATACTCCGAAAATGGGCCAGCAACGCTCCTCAGGTAGTCAATGCTGTTCCAGAAGAAGCACGCTCCACATTATCTTCAGTTAGCTTTGATGATGAGTCTGAAACAGGACTGAAAGTGCTCGGCTTACATTGGGATCCCAGACATGACCACTTCCGTTACACAATCTGATGTTTAGATGTCAAGCCTACGAAGAGAAATGTGCTGTCGGAAATAGCACGCATTTTCGATCCACTTGGTCTTTTATCTCCTGTCACATTTCTCACCAAACATTTGATGCAGGTACTGTGGATAGCAGGTATTGGTTGGGATGATGTCATTCCAAGCAATGCTCATAATATATGGCAACAGTATCGAGACCAGTTACCATGCCTCCAAGAACTCCGTATCCCTAGACGCATCACGACTGACACCAACGACTCAAATGAACTTCA
>NW_020273082.1:0-13915 GCF_003268045.1 Sipha flava
TATATATATATATATATATATATATATATATATATATATATATAATGTACATGGAATATGTGCATAAGACAGAGAAGACTGATTGAAATTCTTGTGTCCATTAGGAAGAATTGGACCATCTGTTGTCTCTATTTACTCGAATAATAAATTTATATTTTATTATTTGCTCGGGTTTAAATCTACATTTGTGAAACATTCACGTAAGCGAACAGCGAGTTTTCGGGTTTTTTTTATTCGGAAACGACAAATATTTACGCGTGCATTCGTGTTCCGACGGTTCTATTTTAAGGCTTAAGATTTTATAAAAACGACATACCTTCATAAAATATTTATCGGATTTTTCACAACGTTTGTTAGCACAACATTATATTATAAAATATTTGAATCTTTGAACGTCATATACCTGTTATACCAAAAATACAAAACAAGTGTAAACGGTTTTGTCAAAGCTAAAAATTATTTTTGTTATAGTCAGAGTTTAGTTAAACATTATTTGGTGCTTCTTGTAAGATAATAATTTTGTGTTTGCTTTTCCTATAAATTAGGAAACTTTGCGTTCCTTTACTTTTAAATCCAATTTTTATCTAAATATTACTATATGAAGGTGTAAGAAATGATTTCATCCGAAAAAATTAGACTTGTCGAAAACAATTTTATTTTGTTATACCCAAAGTGTAACATTAACAAAATTCAATATTTCTCGTGATTTATTTTATCGTTTATACTTAGAATTCTTATGAATATATATATGTAAATTATAATATTGTGTAGTACACTTTTCCATGGGTCGATAATTCATTTCATAAATTACATTTTTATCCTCAATTAGGTTTGAACATACTTTCCGTATGGAAATATCAATAGTTGCTAATGATCTAAATACCATAAGATGCGATAAATGAAATAAAAACACAAGGTTTGAACTCGACGGGGCTCCTATAAAGTTTAATAATATATTAATTATAACTAAAACGTTTTTAAATATTTCAATTATGTATACTCAATACTAATATAAGTGTGTTGTATAGAAACGAATAGCATAATAATAATATGGAAATATATTTATATTTAAAAAACGACCAGCTTATTATATGCATTATATAAATATATAAATACAATTTATATCCGTTTTTTATTTGTAAATTAGTCACTTTGGTTATTGGTTATTTACTTCTCTTTCAGAATCACGCGATGGCAGTCACAAAATTAAATGATAATGCATTCATTGCAAATTAATTGATCAAACCTAAACATTTTTTTTTTTTTAATAATAATGTCAAAGAGTAGGATAAATAAATAATTTCCGAGTAGTAAGAAAAACGTTAAGAGAGTAATAAAATACATTAAAAAATTAACTTTTTCATAGTTATAAAGTATTTTCTATTGGCCTTAGGGTGATGCCCACATTTAAAAGGATACTTCATTTGTTTTATACATTATTTTATACGTTCAAAACTAAATTATTTTATCTTGGTAAATTTTGTTCATTTCCATAATTAATTTCAAAACTTTTTCATAATAAATGTTTATTTAAATCACAGAATTATTTTTAAAATTTTATTATGTTTCCAATTATAACACTTTATTTTCAATACATTTTACCAAGTCATTGAAAAAATAAATGAAAAGTTATTTCAACAGGTTATACCATATTGTTTTATTTAAATTCTAGTAATTAATTATTTTTAAACGTCGAAATAAATGTATACAATGGTATGTCATTAGTTTATATATGCAATACTATTAACTTATCACATACATAATAATATTAATAAGTTATTTTTAAAGTTGTCGAAAGTCAATATTGTAAGTTGGTATTCTGATGAATTATAAAGATTTCACGTAGAATTAATATATTGATATTCAGTAATATTTCACCAACGCATACGTCAGGTATCGGTAAAAGTTGTACTTAATCGTAAATCATGCCAGCAGCAAGTGCCAAAGTCATCGAATAAAATTTACTGATGATTTATAAGTGGCTGTTGGCTTCGACATACAGAGCGTACATTTAGGCCAGTTATTATGTCATAATTTATCTAAGCAAAATATTTTATATCTCTGGATATAAAATTAGTTTACACTGATTTTTGTTAGATTTATGGTATTCTGCAGGTTATATTAAAAATAATTATTTACTTCAATTGAAAAAATACAACAAGTTAAATATCATTTTTTAATTCATTAGTGTATTAAATGTGATTATATTGTGTTATATAAAATCCGAATATTCTGTTCTCGGAAACTTTTTATTATTTCTATTAGAGAACTGTTATAAGACTAATGCAATAATCTCTACTTTAATAGTTAACGATTAAACTATTCTGGTAACGTACATAATTATTATAGAATCAAGTCTCATCGTAATATGATTTATTATATAAGTATATATAGAATCATTTTAGGAGCATTAAACTCATTATTATGAATGGTCTGTTCATCATATAGTTAACTAAATATTTAATAACATTTTATATTGCACTTACTGTTTTCAAAAAACGAGTGAAAAAAATTATTTTTATCAAAATTTAAAAAAAAATAATAATAATACTGAATGAAAAGAGGAAAAAAAAATGATAAACTATGTCACGAAAAAAAAATATATTCGCTCAAAATGTAGAAAAATAGATAATTATAAAGGATCTATTTTGGTTACTCATTCTTTGCACTATGAAGAAAAATAGTATCGAGCCAATATATTTATACAATATATATACATAAAACCTTCTCCAACCACGGCATTTAAACTGTTCCGTTTCAAAAAAAAAAAAATATTTATTTATTTAAATTTTTCAATAATAACACTGATTTATACTGTCAATAATAGCCAAAATAAACAGACAAGTGAAACAGATGAATGTAAAATAGAGTCTAAATACCAAATACTAGTATTATACTATTTCACATCGTACTGATCAGAGACGTAATTCACTCGCAGTGAGGTAGCTATTCCAGAGGTTGTATTTTTCTATAAGTAATATAGATCTTATCCAATCTTATTAATTAAATATATTATAGTAGTGACTTATAGTACTCTTAAACTCAGATCAAGTAGTATAGACGTATAACGGAGGAAAAGTATGTCTATAGTCTATTCATATTAAGAATGCTCAAACTCGCGCATGTCTACCGAGAAGTCGATAACGGTCGGACACCCGTCGATATCTAAATGCTCTATGATTCGTTGCCATTGTTCGACCGCCGCGGTTGTTTATCAAAGTCGGTGACTGCAGCCTTGTATACAAATTATTATTAAAAAAAAAAAACCTTGTTATTCAAAATAGAACTATAGCGTGGCATTACGAAAATAGTGTGGTAATACAGTTCACTACGTATAACAGCGTCGTAACGCCTCGGCATACTACAACGTTCCTGGTGGAAGAGACGCATGCACAGTAAAAAACCAATTTTCGTCCAAGTGACTGGGCACTCTTATTCTGAATAGACTATATGTGTTTGTTTTGCCTAAATATAGTACATATACACTCCTAGATTCATTCATGGATCACTGTAAAATGTTCAAAATCCCCTCAACCCAACCAGGCCCAGAACGGTGTAATTCAATACCATATTTTTTCTACCACCTAATTTGCTTCATGCTAAAATCATCGTCTAAACTCTGCAGTGAATCAAAATCACGTTTTTTTTCTCAACCAACGTATAATCAAAAATAATAAGTAACATGATCACTTTCTCTCTCTCTCTCTCTCTCTTTCTTTCTGTTCTATACTGTGTTCGTTATCACGTTTAAACGGTATGTTACATTGATGTTAATTGTATAAGATAATAAATCGTTGAGATACAAAATCTATTTAATATTCTATGTAATTAAGAAAAAAATAAAAAAACGAAAATATTACGATTAGATGTGACTGTTTGATAAATCGTTTTACATTTTTTCGTGTGCAAAATTATATTGTATTCCGGTCGGCAGGTGTTCTTCAATCGCTCGTTTTCCCTTTTACTCATCCGTGTACAGACGTAGCACGTGCCTGACTTCGAGCTTTTACCATCGCGATGACATAGGTATGAACGGCATACAACCCCGTTCAAATGGTCGTTTAACGTTACAGCGTTCGTTTTCGTTTGTTATATATTGTTAACATTGAAATGTATTCGCGACGAACAAAACGAGCATTTACATTTTTCTTAATAATGTTGTACCAGGGCAGCGAACGATTTTTTATGTATATATTTGTGATCGTTTGACGACTTTTCATTTCGAAAATGTTAGTTGATCGAATTACTGGAAAATGTAACAAAATACTAACCATTTTACTTTGCACGAAAAAAATAGGACGATTTGACTTGAAAGTTTAAAAAAAAAAAAAGTTTTACTCGTGAAATATGATGTAAAACTGATCGTGTTCACGATATTTACCTGTCCATTCTTGTACCCCATCAGCTAGCAGTTGTTTCTAGTACACCATAAGTTTTATAGAGGATTTTATTATATTATAAATTTAATCATTAGACAAGCTCAATTTTAACAATTACTTATGTATAAAAACTGAATTGATGGTATATAGTAAGAAAATCTAACAATAATATATTGTAAATATTAAAAATCAAATTTCAAATTTTTTCATAAACTAATCTTATAGTTTTTTTCCATATGCTATGCACAATCTTGTAATTTTCTTTTGAAGATCAGTTTTTTATTATTGCTATTATTAATATTATTATTTTATTTATTTTTACAAATATTTTTTTTTTTCATAAATTAATTATACATTGTTTATAAATTGTCGAGCCATAATAATTATTTGACAAATACTCATAAATTAAGATTTAGAAAATAAAAATCACTTCAAACTCAAATTTTTTAACTTTCTCATTCGATTTTGTTCATTTATAAAGTGATTTTAATGTTGTTATCCAAATTCTGTAAGGTTTGGTTAAATTATAATAAAACTGGTCTCTCGTTTTATAATTTTACCTACCGTATAGTAGACAATCGCTTATTTTCAACCGTTGAAGTTATGGATGGCTAAAAACCATTCATGAATTATAAAATATTTACTGCATGATCATTCATTTGGAAAATTTGGAAACTTTTTTAGTAACTTTTATACATTTTTATGCTTCTATTAAGTTTCAGATGATTATGCCAATCGTATTGATTTTTTTTCACATTAGTATTTGTAAATATAGTTTATTACTTTGGAAAATTTATTTTGAAAATAATTGCATTGTAAAAAATAGGTACCTAATCATTTATAATATAATTTTAAATTATTTTTTTTAATTTATTTATTTTATAATATTTGAAATATAAAAATTCTATAAACTACCGTTTTTAATTAACGAGTTTTATAATTATATTGTTTTTGTTTTATATTATTGTAACTTGTTATTGCGATTTAATATTAATGAAGATAAATATTATATGAGTTTTTAAAAAAAAAATATTCTACGTTTTTAGTCGAGTTGAGATTAATTATGACTTGTAAAGTTATTTGTAATTTTTTAAAAAATTTTTAATTACAAACTGTATGAATATTTTAAATTTTGAGCAGTCAAGTAAATATAGTTTAATGATAAATAATTAGATAATTTATAAAAAATATTATTAAGACTTAAAAAGAAAACTTTTAATTTTATTGAAATCGAAAATAAATAATAAAATAATAAGAATAAATATTCTATTTATCTATCTATCTATCTATAAATATATAAATGAATCTCTATTTTCCTTAGTCACAGCATCACGCATTAACGGTAGGATCGATTTCGCTTATTCTTTTTTTGTTCTATTTGTTATTGTCAGGAAAAGGTTCTTATGGAATAAAGTTGCATAAACATAAGTTGAAAACGTAAAATGAAACGTAAAATAAAATTAAATAAGCATAGAATAAAAATAAATAAAAATAAATAAATAAACAACTAATCAAAAATAATAATTTAAAAATAAAATAAAATAAACATAAATTGTGCAAACATCGAATGCAGATTTGTAAATTAAAAAAAAAAAATTCATAATAAAGCATTTATTTTAATCGAAGATTATATTAATTATAATATTAACATTTATTTTTATTTTTATAAACAATAGTGGACGTAAACAATTTTTATCAAAAAAAAAAAAAAAACAAAACGAGGGTATTGTACGGTACTCGTCTTGCAGAAATATGGAATAATACAAAAATTCACCTCTTCTCAGACATAATCCTCCGATTCACTGTAAAATAATCGCCCTATATCACATACATATAACTGTAGTACTAGTTCGCATAGTACATGTACATATAACACTGTCTCGACAAGGAAACTGTTGACAGACCCCGAGTACATTTACGTATTACGTATTTTTCTGGCACCGTGACATAATAACCACGAGAGTTAACACCATGTTTGTAGTATTATTTCCTATCCATGGTACCGTTGCGTGTATTGAAATTCGAAACAAAGACGTGGATCATAATTTATGGCTAGAGTCTAGACGTATTATTTGTTTACAATGATAAGATACGTTAATTATCATAAACGATAAGTAAAAGTGAAATTCGAAACAAAATAATCGTTTAAAAACATACAAAAAAAATAAAATAAATTTTTTAAAACCATTGGTTTTGTAGAATACAAATACGCCTACGTTGACGCGACTGCTAGACGTCAGTACAACAGTAGTTACAATAATTTGTTTTCTATTGCTGTCCTTATTAAGTTCAATGCAATCACTGAATCGTTGGTTTTCAACAGTATTTGGCTTGTATATTGATACACACACGATATGAGTTTTATAAACATTATATCGTGTGTATATCAACATAAATATAATATATAGTTTTATAAACATTAAGTCTTAACTCTGATTATGTGCACGTAAAATAATATACAACGCTTGAAAAATATGAAAAACCCGTGGTACTCTATAAAAAAAAAAATGTTACCAGAAGAATGTTTACGGATTGCAATACCCAAGAAAATGTATTTGCACAGTCGCAATCTTTATTTACACACCGTGGTAGTGCGTATAATAAACGGTTAATTTTATTTATTAATTTTTTTATTTCGTTTTTATTGCACAAGACGCATTAGTGCAAAAATAATAAAAACAGATTTTCGTAGATATTTAGAGAAATGAATCTTTGCCCCCCTCTGACACTGATTTTTTTCGGTGGTTGAATAATTGCATATAATAGGCTCTGCACGTAACTAACGAGACGAAAAATGAATATTGTTACAGAAAGCAAATCATTTTTTCTGATTATTTTTAATATTGATGCGTTAAAATGTTTGCGTGAAAATGTTTTTGGAAATTGTTCGGAGACAGAAATTTTGAAGGCAACGAGTGACAAAATACTGTCTTCGAGGAACGCCAGCATTTATAATTGCTATACTAAGGAGCACAGATCCTTCCTATCGAAGTAATATTATGAGAAAAGTGCGATCTAATAATAAACAAAAAATAAGATGGTGGGAGGACATTTTTTCAGTATCTACAAAAGGCAATCATACGATACACGATCCAACATTTGTGAAACGTTAAAGAATACACATCCATATAGGTATTGTATATATTTTTTTCTTTCTTGAAGTCGTATATGGCGTAGTATAAAATGTACGAGCATGTTGATGTTATGTGTGTACGGTAAAACGTATATCAAAGAGGTAGTACAAAGTGGGCACCCCTTCTAAATCCCCTTAAATATTTATTTTTTTTTTTGTACAAGGAGGAAAAAAAATTATTCAATTATTTTTTATTGATTGTTTAAGAATCTTAAACTTTTCGTCTACTAATATGTACAATTTATATTTAACAGAATTGGTTAAAATTCATATTTCACACGAAATTCACGAAATCCAAATTAAAAATCTGGTGAAAAGTTATTTTAAAATAATTATGGCGGTGGGTAAAATATTGTTGAATTATATTAGTCTTTCCGAAGTTTAGGCAAAAAAAGAAGGAGAAATAAAATAGTATATGAATCTATGGCTGCAGGCTGTTGTGCTTAAATTATATAATTAACTTTTTGATGAAAAATTTGAATTTAGTTTGAATTAGATATAAAATTTTAGTAATAAAATATTGCTCATGATTGATTTTTTACGATTTTTAGATTTTTTAAGGTGAAGATATATATTTTGGGTTAAATACTTATTTGCCTTGTTGGCAAACTCAACAGTTACTATAGGTCAACAAAAAATTTTAATAAAAGCTTTCAAACTGTATAATATATTAATAATATGTTACATAGGTATTAATAATAAAATATTATATTGACTTTTTATCTTATAGTAGGTTAGTGAGTTATATAAATGTTTTAACAATATTTAAAAAAAAAAAAATTGTAAATCAATAAAATACAGACTACAAATATTGTAATATTTGAAAAAATTGTTTAACCAAAACACTGTTAATAAAATTATCAGTATATTTAAGATAATACATTTAACACTGATAAAACTTTTTAAATATATAAAAATGTTCTACTCAAGTATTATTGAATAATTCAATATAATATTAGTAGTTTAAGATACACTAACTAGGAATTCTGATTATTGGTCATA
This sequence comes from Sipha flava, assembly GCF_003268045.1. Taxonomy (NCBI): domain Eukaryota; kingdom Metazoa; phylum Arthropoda; class Insecta; order Hemiptera; family Aphididae; genus Sipha; species Sipha flava. The sequence continues at coordinate 8,515 of NW_020273082.1, forward strand.
TCGGAATGAACAATCGAAATCAATATTTGATTATGACAAAAGTTAATACGAGTATATCAATTTATTCGAATATTTCATACCTACAGGTTATTTCATAACTACAGGAATCTAATTATTAATGACATCGAAACGATATATATATATATATCTAAATACATAAGATTTATAACCGCATACATCGTTATAATCAATATGTAAGTTTACTTAGTTGCAACCAGGTACGATCTTATGTTGTATACTATCAACCCAAAATTTTTTTGTAATTTTTGACATTGTGATTTATTATGAAAATGTATCAAATGTTCACGTTTGTAGATAAGATAGAAAGCAATAAGAAAACTTATCGATTTATTTCAACGTTCTAACATTGGCTGATGCAATCAAATCATAGTAATTTTTTGGCATTGTATCGTGCGCAAACTGTTGAATTCTATTGGGATTATTCCTACCGAACAGTTTAAAAATAGTCATAAAAGAAAACAAAAACTATATGTTGAAGTACTTAAATGGTCGTTCGATCAAATATTGTTTCATTCGGTTTTAATTTTGACGCGTGTATAAATACGTTACAACAATTTACAGTTATAGGCGTTCTGGCTAAAACAGTGCATGCAAAATATTATCGATTCAAGTTATGCGGTCTAATCTGTTACCGTCTTGACACGCGGAACGTAATGAATGTGTCGACTGGTAGGATAATGGAATGCAAGTTTTACATTTCAGTGTAACAACCGGTACGGATCATGTATGTGTCATTTGAGGCTTACGCATTTATTATGCATGGAAAAATGTACCTTTTCATCTACAGGAAAACTGTATTGTTGTATGGGATTACCGGGATTTGTTCATCGCTACGATAACTGCTGAAGCTGCGCTACAATATGTAATGTAAACAAGCCAATCGCAATGTGACCAGGAAGAGATAAAAATGATCTTACTTATATTAATTTATTCCAATTACCATCATTATGATCTAGGTGTACATTTATTCCTTGCCTTCGCAACTATTATTATATCAGAGTATAACTATGAAACCGATAATTGGATTTTCTATATAATTTTATTATTACAACCGGTTCGCGAAAAATTACCATTTTGAAATTTCATAGAAATAAAAAAATTCAAAAGTTATTTATTTGAATTGATTATAGGGTTAAAACAAAAATTTGATATTACGTTTTTTGTATAGTCCTTATTAAAAAATTCGCATTAAAAAAAATATATTGGAATAAAATTAATATTTGTGGTCTTACAGTGATATAAATATACGGGAAATTATTGTGGCCCACCTTTTATTTATACCGGTAAATTTTCTGCTTGATCTAATACTTCGACTTTTATTTGGGTAATAGCATGAACATTTTTTATTTTTAAAATCTTTTGAAAATAGCAAAACGAGTGTGTGTCGTTAAATCATTAACGTTTTATTTTCGGTCAAAATTGTTTTTTTTTTAAAAAAAACAACATTGTATTCTTATTAGTACATCGTTTTTAAAGATAAAACTTTAAGACTGATAGACCACGTGCTCATTTTTGTACTCACATAATCGTTAATATTCTAGTGTTTATAATTTTTAGCTATAACTAAAATATTGTGTTGATATGGTGAAGTGTGTTTTTATTTTAAAATTGAGGGAGCGATAAATGTCTATGTTTGGTGATATAATTTATACCGAGTCTCATGAGAGTGCATTGCAAACGAATCATATCAACATTGAGTGGACCCCAAAATTACATGAATTTTATATATACATATATACGAATAATTTTTTTTTCTATAACATTTTAGCATATGTATAATTAATTTTTAAAGAATGAAAACGTTAATCATTTAGTCTTTCAGAATTATTCGATTTTTTGATTTGTTTGGTAGTCAATGATACTTCCAAAAAAGTAAATTGTAATTTTAAAACTATGCTGATTAGATTGAGATTTTTAAATAGGACTTTGTATTTTTTTCCTATATCATTGTTTTTGATTGAATCAACTTTGTTTATTTAAAAAATGGCTCTAAAAATGTTGGATTAAAAAAAAAAAAAACAGTAAAAGTGTGGAAGCAAAATACATGAATTTTAATCTTGTTTGATTACAGTATAATATTATTATACCCCGGTGTTAAGTGAAAAAAACGTATAATCAATAATGAGATATTTGCAAGCCTTTCGGCGTAGTAGATGCTATATCATTTTAGTAATTGAGAGACATCTACTCGTATATACAAAATTTGTTGGAGTATCTTCGTTAAACTTTCTTGGTGAAAAATAATACAGCGAAATAAAAAATATGTTGAATAGAGTACTATTCAATAGTGTTCAATATGTTGAATAGAGCACTAACTGCTTGAAAAGCAAAATATTTAATTAATTTAGTTTACAATAAGCAATTTTATCGTTCGTTTTATATTATTTAAAAATAAGGTCATTATTTCATGATATTTTGCACAATATAAGTGCAGTGATAACTGTTGTAACAACAAATAAACTAATGGTTCGTAATTTTTTTCTACTTCACAATATTTCTTAAATCTTTGAAAGAACCACACTTGTTTTTTTTCCCAAGTCAATATAAAATCGAAGTTTATAACGAGAAAAAATTCTGTAATGCACATTATCGCAATTATTTATTAAAAATAAAATATAAATTATCATAAATTAACAAACACAATAATATCTTCATAATTGATAATATTAGAAAAAAATACGAGACACTCATTTTTTATACTCTATATGAATGAAATACACACAATTTTAAATATAACTTAAACTAATCAAATTCAGTGTATTTTAATCTTTCAAATAATGTCTGATACAATTTATGTTTTAAAATTCAAATGACAAAGTGATGAGTTATGGCTCAGTGGGTGTAAAGTGTTGCGCAAAACATAGGAAAATATTTTACCATAAACATTTATGTTTTCATTTTGATGACGTTATTTTATTTTAAATATTTTTTATTGCAACTGATGTCGATGTTTCACTGACAGTCAACCGAATAACATGTTACCGTAAATCATCGAATAGACCCGCGGATTATATTATTACGACCATATCAGAAACGGCATGGACCGTTGTGAATATTTCGTCGTAGAAATATTTTTTAAACAAATACTTGAACCGTTAACCTTAGTCGTTAACCGTTAACCTAAATGCCGATCAAACGGATGCGAGAAATTTTCTTCTCGTATTGAAAATCGTCTGTGGATGAGATCGACTAACCCTGTACAATGCGCTGGTATATGGCGGAGAACCCCCCATAACCACTGTTTGGAGATCATCGCGTTAAAGCTACCGTTTAGCATCCTGACAGATGTAGATTAAGTAAACGGTAATCGTAAGGCGATGCTATCTTCAACTCAAAGCACGTACAGCTTATGCAGTATCATCATGATTTCCGGGGAGCGAAAAAAATTACTCAAGGGGTAGGACTGGTCCGGTTGTGCACGAACGAAATGGAGAATGCAATTCCCCGTGGTCATTAGACGTCGTTTGTTTGTGATGACTGTTCACTATTACGGTTGACGTAGCGATGGAATTCATTTCTTAAGTAAGACATGCGGATGATTTACCAAAAGTGCGGGGAGAACGAAAATGAAAACTATGTTAATCAATGGCCCATGAGTACAACAATCCGAGCGACGAATACGCATGCGTCAACAACAGATATAACTGTAATATGCGGTTCATCCTTTTATCTCCGTTCCGAGATCTCTAAACAGCGACACGTGGAAAATGACTTTTCATTAATAATCTGTTCGCGGGAAATGGTGGTGTAATAGAATCCAATCCGTTGGTGATCGTGGTTTTTTGTGGTTCGTCGTTCGTAAAAATGCACGTGGCCGCGGAGCGATCAAAACGATTTCCATAATGTTTTCATTTACTAAACAATGTGATCGACTATGTTGAGTAAAACAATTTGTAATTCAACTTCAAGATGTATTATTATGTACTATAAACGATAACACTTTTGCTAACCCTTTTTGGTATAATCAATAAGTGTTAAAAGTTTCACGCGTCTTATAATTGAAATTGCAACAACAACGTTCGAATTCAGATCATATTCTCGGTTTTAGACGTGAAGGTTTTTTTTGCCGTTTGAACTGTTTCGAATAGTAAATCTGTATCAACAAATGTTTCATAAGGAGAATCTTTATTGAGTGGAAATTGCATACATTTAGTATTATCACCGCAGAATATAGGCTTTACGTTCTCACGGTTGTTTAAGAAATTTAGTATCTATAAATAAATAGTTATACAAATATTATGCACACAGAACCAGTATAAAATAATAATATCTATTTATATATTTGCTTTTAGTATAATCGTACAAAATGAAGTAAATTAACAAGTAAAGGAATTAGAATATTGTTAAAATAATAATCTCTTTATCGTTTCATTCAGATACTTTATCGGATTATATTATTATATATAATCGATTGAATTATTTAAGAATTTAGCGTTTGGCGATAAATATGAGAGTATAGGTACTCCGGTAATGTTTAGATATTTACCGGTATTTGTAATTGGATGCTTGTGTACGATTTTGAGCACGGTGAGAGGTTAATTGGTTTTAAAATAGTTCTGTGTTTTTTCATACTATTTTAAGTTATTTAAGTAGATTAAAAAAGTATTCAAAACTATACATTTACGAATTGGCTATTTAATTAGGTGATACTTAAGGGAAATTATTTTTTACATAATTTAAACTAAAACACTTCTGAAAACTAACAAAAAATTGATTGTCGATTATCTCACTGAAAAAATTCGAGGAAAACTTATTTTTAAAAATAATAATTCAATACAGTTTGGTTTAATTTATGGAAAACTCGAAGTTTATGTGCATTTTAATTCTGTCCGATTTATTTACTCTTTCAACATGGTTAAATTAAAAATGTACTTATCCACTTATTAGTGCTCTACACGGTCCATTATTTTCAGGATCAGACCGGAATTCAAATTTTAACAGGGGACTGAAGTCGGACCGGATCACACTAAAACGTTAATCAAAGACCAAAATTAGACCGAATCGACGGCTTCATATTATTTTAAGACAGGACCGGACCAGTAATTAAATATAATTTAATAATGTAGACCGTGGACCGGATTGTCGGTCTGATCTTAAAACATTTTGGACCATTTATGGACTGGTTCGTAAGGTTCAGTCTGTATTAGCTCAGACCGTACCATATGATGCGTTTAGTATTACACTGGACCGGATTACACGACTTTATAAATAAATATATACGTAAAACTGTAGGTTTATTTTCGTTTTATTTGTTTACATATTAACATCTGTATTTAGATTTTAAGTACCATAATTGGGATCGGTCTGACCGGATCAGACTAATATTCATTTCTTTTTTTTTGAAACCGGACTGAACTGAAAATAAAGCATTTGATCTGAG